>NW_027473462.1:178111-252018 GCF_050947335.1 Megachile rotundata | reverse complement strand
AATACGAGTTAGATTGATAATAATAAGAGTAATGAGTATAGTAATTGAAGATCTATCGATCATTTAAGCATAATATGGCTAATAATATGAGTTAGATTGATAATAATAACAGTAATAAGTATAGTAATTGTCGTTCTATCGATAATATAATCATAATATGGCTAATAATATGAGTTAGATTGATAATACTAAGAGTAGTGAGTATAGTAATTCTCGTTCTATCGATCATATAAGCATAATATGGCTAATAATATGAGTTAGATTGATAATAATAAGAGTAATGAGTATAGTAATTGTAGATCTATCGATCATTTAAGCATAATATGGCTAATAATATGAGTTAGATTGATAATAATAAGAGTAATGAGTATAGTAATTGTAGTTCTATCGATCATTTAAGCATAATATGGCTAATAATATGAATTTGGTTGATAATAATAAGAGTAATGAGTATAGTAATTGTCAGTTCTATCGATCATATCTGCATAATATGGTTAATAATATGAGTTAGATTGATAATAATAAGAGTAGTGAGTATAGTAGTTCTCGTTCTATCGATCATATAAGCATAATATGGCTAATAATATGAGTTAGATTGATAATGATAAGAGTAATAAGTATAGTATTTGTCGTTCTATCGATCATGTAAGCATAATATGGCTAATAATACGAGTTAGATTGATAATAATAAGAGTAATGAGTATAGTAATTGTAGATCTATCGATCATTTAAGCATAATATGGCTAATAATATGAGTTAGATTGATAATAATAACAGTAATAAGTATAGTAATTGTCGTTCTGTCGATAATATAAGCATAATAGGCTAATAATATGAGTTAGATTGATAATACTAAGAGTAGTGAGTATAGTAGTTCTCGTTCTATCGATAATATAATCATAATATGGCTAATAATATGAGTTAGATTGATAATACTAAGAGTAGTGAGTATAGTAATTCTCGTTCTATCGATCATATAAGCATAATATGGCTAATAATATGAGTTAGATTGATAATAATAACAGTAATAAGTATAGTAATTGTCGTTCTATCGATCATTTAAGCATAATATGGGTAATAATATGAGTCAGATTGATAATAATAACAGTAATAAGTATAGTAATTGTCGGTTCTGTCGATAATATAAGCATAATATGGCTAATAATATGAGTTAGATTGATAATACTAAGAGTAGTGAGTATAGTAGTTCTCGTTCTATCGATCATATAAGCATAATATGGCTAATAATATGTGTTAGATTGATAATAATAAGAGTAATAAGTATAGTAATTGTCGTTCTATCGATCATATAAGCATAATATGGCTAATAATATGAGTTAGATTGATAATACTAAGAGTAGTGAGTATAGTAATTCTCGTTCTATCGATCATTTGAGCATAATATGGCTAATAATATGAGTTAGATTGATAATAATAACAGTAATAAGTATAGTAATTGTCGTTCTATCGATAATATAGCCAAAATATGGCTAATAATATGAGTTAGATTGATAATACTAAGGAGTAGTGAATATAGTAATTCTCGTTCTATCGATCATATATGCATAATATGGCTAATAATATGAGTTAGATTGATAATAATAAGAGTAATAACTACAGTAATTGTCGTTCTATCGATCATATAAGCATAATAAGGCTAATAATATGAGTTAGAGTGATAATACTAAGAGTAGTGAGAATAGGAATTCTCATTCTATCGATCATATAAGCATAATATGGCTAATATATGAGTTAGACTGATAATAATAAGAGTAATGAGTATAGTAATTGTAGTTCTATCGATCATTTAAGCATAATATGGCTAATAATATGAGTTAGATTGATAATAATAAGAGTAATGAGTATAGTAATTGTAGTTCTATCGATCATATCTGCATAATATGGTTAATAATATGAGTTAGATTGATAATAATAAGAGTAGTAAGTATAGTATTTGTCGTTCTATCGATCCATATAAGCATAATATGGCTAATAATATGAGTCAGATTGATATAATAACAGTAATAAGTATAGTAATTGTCGTTCTATCGATAATATAAGCATAATATGGCTAATAATATGAGTTAGATTGATAATACTAAGAGTAGTGAGTATAGTAGTTCTCGTTCTATCGATCATATAAGCATAATATGGCTAATAATATGAGTTAGATTGATAATAATAAGAGTAAATAAGTATAGTAATTGTCGTTCTATCGATAATATAAGCATAATATGGCTAATAATATGTGTTAGATTGATAATACTAAGAGTAATAAGTATAGTAATTGTCGTTCTATCGATCATATAAGCATAATATGGCTAATAATATGAGTTAGATTGATAATACTAAGAGTAGTGAGTATAGTAATTCTCGTCTATCGATCATATAAGCATAATATGGCTAATAGTATGAGTTAGATTGATAATAATAAGAGTAATGAGTATAGTAATTGTAGATCTATCGATCATTTAAGCATAATATGGCTAATAATATGAAATTTGGTTGATAATAATAAGAGTAATGAGTATAGTAATTGTAGTTCTATCGATCATATCTGCATAATATGGTTAATAATATGAGTTAGATTGATTATAATAAGAGTAGTGAGTATAGTAGTTCTCGTTCTATCGATCATATAAGCATAATATGGCTAATAATATGAGTTAGATTGATAATGATAAGAGTAATAAGTATAGTATTTGTCGTTCTATCGATCATGTAAGCATAATATGGCTAATAATACGAGTTAGATTGATAATAATATGAGTAATGAGTATAGTAATTGTAGATCTATCGATCATTTAAGCATAATATGGCTAATAATATGAGTTAGATTGATAATAATAACAGTAATAAGTATAGTAATTGTCGTTCTGTCGATAATATAAGCATAATATGGCTAATAATATGAGTTAGATTGATAATACTAAGAGTAGTGAGTATAGTAGTTCTCGTTCTATCGATAATATAATCATAATATGGCTAATAATATGAGTTAGATTGATAATACTAAGAGTAGTGAGTATAGTAATTCTCGTTCTATCGATCATATAAGCATAATATGGCTAATAATATGAGTTAGATTGATAATAATAAGAGTAATAAGTATAGTAATTGTCGTTCTATCGATCATTTAAGCATAATATGGGTAATAATATGAGTTAGATTGATAATAATAAGAGTAATAAGTATAGTAATTGTCGTTCTATCGATCATATAAGCATAATATGGCTAATAATATGAGTTAGATTGATAATACTAAGAGTAGTGAGTATAGTAATTCTCGTTCTATCGATCATATAAGCATAATATGGCTAATAATATGAGTTAGATTGATAATAATAAGAGTAATGTGTATAGTAATTGTAGATCTATTGATCATTTAAGCATAATATAGCTAATAATATGAGTTAGATTGATAATAATAACAGTAATAAGTATAGTAATTGTCGTTCTATCGATCATTTAAGCATAATATGGGTAATAATATGAGTCAGATTGATAATAATAACAGTAATAAGTATAGTAATTGTCGTTCTATCGATCATATAAGCATAATATGGCTAATAATATGAGTTAGATTGATAATACTAAGAGTAGTGAGTATAGTAATTCTCGTTCTATCGATCATATAAGCATAATATGGCTAATAATATGAGTTAGATTGATAATAATAACAGTAATAAGTATAGTAATTCTCGTTCTATCGATCATATAAGCATAATATGGGTAATAATATGAGTTAGATTGATAATAATAAGAGTAATGAGTATAGTAATTGTAGATCTATCGATCATTTAAGCATAATATGGCTAATAATATGAGTTAGATTGATAATACTAAGAGTAGTGAATATAGTAATTCTCGTTCTATCGATCATATATGCATAATATGGCTAATAATATGAGTTAGATTGATAATAATAAGAGTAATAACTACAGTAATTGTCGTTCTATCCATCATATAAGCATAATAAGGCTAATAATATGAGTTAGAGTGATAATACTAAGAGTAGTGAGTATAGTAATTCTCATTCTATCGATCATATAAGCATAATATGGCTAATAATATGAGTTAGACTGATAATAATAAGAGTAATGAGTATAGTAATTGTAGTTCTATCGATCATTTAAGCATAATATGGCTAATAATATGAGTTAGATTGATAATAATAAGAGTAATGAGTATAGTAATTGTAGTTCTATCGATCATATCTGCATAATATGGTTAATAATATGAGTTAGATTGATAATAATAAGAGTAGTAAGTATAGTATTTGTCGTTCTATCGATCATATAAGCATAATATGGCTAATAATATGAGTTAGATTGATAATAATAAGAGTAATAAGTATAGTAATTGTCGTTCTATCGATCATTTAAGCATAATATGGGTAATAATATGAGTCAGATTGATAATAATAACAGTAATAAGTATAGTAATTGTCGTTCTATCGATAATATAAGCATAATATGACTAATAATATGAGTTAGATTGATAATACTAAGAGTAGTGAGTATAGTAGTTCTCGTTCTATCGATCATATAAGCATAATATGGCTAATAATATGAGTTAGATTGATAATAATAAGAGTAATAAGTATAGTAATTGTCGTTCTATCGATAATATAAGCATAATATGGCTAATAATATGAGTTAGATTGATAATACTAAGAGTAGTGAGTATAGTAATTGTCGTTCTATCGATCATATAAGCATAATATGGCTAATAATATGAGTTAGATTGATAATAATAAGAGTAATAAGTATAGTATTTGTCGTTCTATCGATCATGTAAGCATAATATGGCTAATAATATGAGTTAGATTGATAATACTAAGAGTAGTGAGTATAGTAATTCTCGTTCTATCGATCATATAAGCATAATATGGCTAATAATATGAGTTAGATTGATAATAATAACAGTAATAAGTATAGTAATTGTCGTTCTATCGATCATTTAAGCATAATATGGGTAATAATATGAGTCAGATTGATAATAATAACAGTAATAAGTATAGTAATTGTCGTTCTGTCGATAATATAAGCATAATATGGCTAATAATATGAGTTAGATTGATAATACTAAGAGTAGTGAGTATAGTAGTTCTCGTTCTATCGATCATATAAGCATAATATGGCTAATAATATGTGTTAGATTGATAATAATAAGAGTAATAAGTATAGTAATTGTCGTTCTATCGATCATATAAGCATAATATGGCTAATAATATGAGTTAGATTGATAATACTAAGAGTAGTGAGTATAGTAATTCTCGTTCTATCGATCATTTAAGCATAATATGGCTAATAATATGAGTTAGATTGATAATAATAACAGTAATAAGTATAGTAATTGTCGTTCTATCGATAATATAGCCAAAATATGGCTAATAATATGAGTTAGATTGATAATACTAAGAGTAGTGAATATAGTAATTCTCGTTCTATCGATCATATATGCATAATATGGCTAATAATATGAGTTAGATTGATAATAATAAGAGTAATAACTACAGTAATTGTCGTTCTATCGATCATATAAGCATAATAAGGCTAATAATATGAGTTAGAGTGATAATACTAAGAGTAGTGAGAATAGGAATTCTCATTCTATCGATCATATAAGCATAATATGGCTAATAATATGAGTTAGACTGATAATAATAAGAGTAATGAGTATAGTAATTGTAGTTCTATCGATCATTTAAGCATAATATGGCTAATAATATGAGTTAGATTGATAATAATAAGAGTAATGAGTATAGTAATTGTAGTTCTATCGATCATATCTGCATAATATGGTTAATAATATGAGTTAGATTGATAATAATAAGAGTAGTAAGTATAGTATTTGTCGTTCTATCGATCATATAAGCATAATATGGCTAATAATATGAGTTAGATTGATAATAATAAGAGTAATAAGTATAGTAATTGTCGTTCTATCGATCATTTAAGCATAATATGGGTAATAATATGAGTCAGATTGATAATAATAACAGTAATAAGTATAGTAATTGTCGTTCTATCGATAATATAAGCATAATATGGCTAATAATATGAGTTAGATTGATAATACTAAGAGTAGTGAGTATAGTAGTTCTCGTTCTATCGATCATATAAGCATAATATGGCTAATAATATGAGTTAGATTGATAATAATAAGAGTAATAAGTATAGTAATTGTCGTTCTATCGATAATATAAGCATAATATGGCTAATAATATGTGTTAGATTGATAATACTAAGAGTAATAAGTATAGTAATTGTCGTTCTATCGATCATATAAGCATAATATGGCTAATAATATGAGTTAGATTGATAATACTAAGAGTAGTGAGTATAGTAATTCTCGTTCTATCGATCATATAAGCATAATATGGCTAATAGTATGAGTTAGATTGATAATAATAAGAGTAATGAGTATAGTAATTGTAGATCTATCGATCATTTAAGCATAATATGGCTAATAATATGAATTTGGTTGATAATAATAAGAGTAATGAGTATAGTAATTGTAGTTCTATCGATCATATCTGCATAATATGGTTAATAATATGAGTTCGATTGATAATAATAAGAGTAGTGAGTATAGTAGTTCTCGTTCTATCGATCATATAAGCATAATATGGCTAATAATATGAGTTAGATTGATAATGATAAGAGTAATAAGTATAGTATTTGTCGTTCTATCGATCATGTAAGCATAATATGGCTAATAATACGAGTTAGATTGATAATAATATGAGTAATGAGTATAGTAATTGTAGATCTATCGATCATTTAAGCATAATATGGCTAATAATATGAGTTAGATTGATAATAATAACAGTAATAAGTATAGTAATTGTCGTTCTGTCGATAATATAAGCATAATATGGCTAATAATATGAGTTAGATTGATAATACTAAGAGTAGTGAGTATAGTAGTTCTCGTTCTATCGATAATATAATCATAATATGGCTAATAATATGAGTTAGATTGATAATACTAAGAGTAGTGAGTATAGTAATTCTCGTTCTATCGATCATATAAGCATAATATGGCTAATAATATGAGTTAGATTGATAATAATAAGAGTAATAAGTATAGTAATTGTCGTTCTATCGATCATTTAAGCATAATATGGGTAATAATATGAGTTAGATTGATAATAATAAGAGTAATAAGTATAGTAATTGTCGTTCTATCGATCATATAAGCATAATATGGCTAATAATATGAGTTAGATTGATAATACTAAGAGTAGTGAGTATAGTAATTCTCGTTCTATCGATCATATAAGCATAATATGGCTAATAATATGAGTTAGATTGATAATAATAAGAGTAATGTGTATAGTAATTGTAGATCTATTGATCATTTAAGCATAATATAGCTAATAATATGAGTTAGATTGATAATAATAACAGTAATAAGTATAGTAATTGTCGTTCTATCGATCATTTAAGCATAATATGGGTAATAATATGAGTCAGATTGATAATAATAACAGTAATAAGTATAGTAATTGTCGTTCTATCGATCATATAAGCATAATATGGCTAATAATATGAGTTAGATTGATAATACTAAGAGTAGTGAGTATAGTAATTCTCGTTCTATCGATCATATAAGCATAATATGGCTAATAATATGAGTTAGATTGATAATAATAACAGTAATAAGTATAGTAATTCTCGTTCTATCGATCATATAAGCATAATATGGGTAATAATATGAGTTAGATTGATAATAATAAGAGTAATGAGTATAGTAATTGTAGATCTATCGATCATTTAAGCATAATATGGCTAATAATATGAGTTAGATTGATAATACTAAGAGTAGTGAATATAGTAATTCTCGTTCTATCGATCATATATGCATAATATGGCTAATAATATGAGTTAGATTGATAATAATAAGAGTAATAACTACAGTAATTGTCGTTCTATCCATCATATAAGCATAATAAGGCTAATAATATGAGTTAGAGTGATAATACTAAGAGTAGTGAGTATAGTAATTCTCATTCTATCGATCATATAAGCATAATATGGCTAATAATATGAGTTAGACTGATAATAATAAGAGTAATGAGTATAGTAATTGTAGTTCTATCGATCATTTAAGCATAATATGGCTAATAATATGAGTTAGATTGATAATAATAAGAGTAATGAGTATAGTAATTGTAGTTCTATCGATCATATCTGCATAATATGGTTAATAATATGAGTTAGATTGATAATAATAAGAGTAGTAAGTATAGTATTTGTCGTTCTATCGATCATATAAGCATAATATGGCTAATAATATGAGTTAGATTGATAATAATAAGAGTAATAAGTATAGTAATTGTCGTTCTATCGATCATTTAAGCATAATATGGGTAATAATATGAGTCAGATTGATAATAATAACAGTAATAAGTATAGTAATTGTCGTTCTATCGATAATATAAGCATAATATGACTAATAATATGAGTTAGATTGATAATACTAAGAGTAGTGAGTATAGTAGTTCTCGTTCTATCGATCATATAAGCATAATATGGCTAATAATATGAGTTAGATTGATAATAATAAGAGTAATAAGTATAGTAATTGTCGTTCTATCGATAATATAAGCATAATATGGCTAATAATATGAGTTAGATTGATAATACTAAGAGTAGTGAGTATAGTAATTGTCGTTCTATCGATCATATAAGCATAATATGGCTAATAATATGAGTTAGATTGATAATAATAAGAGTAATAAGTATAGTATTTGTCGTTCTATCGATCATGTAAGCATAATATGGCTAATAATACGAGTTAGATTGATAATAATAAGAGTAATGAGTATAGTAATTGTAGATATATCGATCATTTATGCATAATATGGCTAATAATATGAGTTAGATTGATAATAATAACAGTAATAAGTATAGTAATTGTCGTTCTATCGATAATATAATCATAATATGGCTAATAAGATGAGTTAGATTGATAATACTAAGAGTAGTGAGTATAGTAATTCTCGTTCTATCGATCATATAAGCATAATATGGCTAATAATATGAGTTAGATTGATAATAATAAGAGTAATAAGTATAGTATCTGTCGTTCTATCGATCATATAAGCATAATATGGCTAATAATATGAGTTAGATTGATAATAATAAGAGTAATAAGTATAGTAATTGTCATTCTATCGATCATTTAAGCATAATATGGGTAATAATATGAGTCAGATTGATAATAATAACAGTAATAAGTATAGTAATTGTCGTTCTATCGATAATATAAGCATAATATGGCTAATAATATGAGTTAGATTGATAATAATAAGAGTAATAAGTATAGTAATTGTCGTTCTATCGATCATATAAGCATAATATGGCTAATAATATGAGTTAGATTGATAATACTAAGAGTAGTGAGTATAGTAATTCTCGTTCTATCGATCATATAAGCATAATATGGCTAATAGTATGAGTTAGATTGATAATAATAAGAGTAATGAGTATAGTAATTGTAGATCTATCGATCATTTAAGCATAATATGGCTAATAATATGAGTTAGATTGATAATAATAACAGTAATAAGTATAGTAATTGTCGTTCTATCGATGATTTAAGCATAATATGGGTAATAATATGGGTCAGATTGATAATAATAACAGTAATAAGTATAGTAATTGTCGTTCTATCGATAATATAAGCATAATATGGCTAATAATATAAGTTAGATTGATAATACTAAGAGTAGTGAGTATAGTAATTGTCGTTCTATCGATCATATAAGCATAATATGGCTAATAATATGAGTTAGATTGATAATAATAACAGTAATAAGTATAGTAATTGTCGTTCTATCGATAATATAACCATAATATGGCTAATAGTATGAGTTAGATTGATAATACTAAGAGTAGTGAATATAGTAATTCTCGTTCTATCGATCATATATGCATCATATGGCTAATAATATGAGTTAGATTGATAATAATAAGAGTAATAACTACAGTAATTGTCGTTCTATCGATCATATAAGCATAATAAGGCGAATAATATGAGTTAGAGTGATAATACTAAGAGTAGTGAGTATAGGAATTCTCATTCTATCGATCATATGAGCATAATATGGCTAATAATATGAGTTAGATTGATAATAATAATAGTAATAAGTATAGAATCTGTCGTTCTATCGATCATATAAGCATAATATGGCTAATAATATGAGTTAGATTGATAATAATAAGAGTAATAAGTATAGTAATTGTCATTCTATCGATCATTTAAGCATAATATGGGTAATAATATGAGTCAGATTGATAATAATAACAGTAATAAGTATAGTAATTGGCGTTCTATCGATAATATAAGCATAATATGGCTAATAAAATGAGTTAGATTGATAATAATAAGAGTAATAAGTATAGTAATTGTCGTTCTATCGATCATATAAGCATAATATGGCTAATAATATGAGTTAGATTGATAATACTAAGAGTAGTGAGTATAGTAATTCTCGTTCTATCGATCATATAAGCATAATATGGCTAATAATATGAGTTAGATTGATAATAATAAGAGTAATGAGAATAGTAATTGTCGTTCTATCGATCATATAAGCATAATAAGGCTAATAATATGAGTTAGATTGATAATAATAAGAGTCATAAGTATAGTATTTGTCGTTCTATCGATCATGTAAGCATAATATGGCTAATAATACGAGTTAGATTGATAATAATAAGAGTAATGAGTATAGTAATTGTAGATCTATCGATCATTTAAGCATAATATGGCTAATAATATGAGTTAGATTGATAATAATAACAGTAATAAGTATAGTAATTGTCGTTCTATCGATAATATAATCATAATATGCCTAATAATATGAGTTAGATTGATAATACTAAGAGTAGTGAGTATAGTAATTCTCGTTCTATCGATCATATAAGCATAATATGGCTAATAATATGAGTTAGATTGATAATAATAAGAGTAATAAGTATAGTATTTGTCGTTCTATCGATCATATAAGCATAATATGGCTAATAATATGAGTTAGATTGATAATAATAAGAGTAATAAGTATAGTAATTGTCATTCTATCGATCATTTAAGCATAATATGGGTAATAATATGAGTCAGATTGATAATAATAAGAGTAATAAGTATAGTAATTGTCGTTCTATCGATAATATAAGCATAATATGGCTAATAATATGAGTTAGATTGATAATACTAAGAGTAATAAGTATAGTAATTGTCGTTCTATCGATCATATAAGCATAATATGGCTAATAATATGAGTTAGATTGATAATAATAAGAGTAGTGAGTATAGTAATTCTCGTTCTATCGATCATATAAGCATAATATGGCTAATAATATGAGTCAGATTGATAATAATAACAGTAATAAGTATAGTAATTGTCGTTCTATCGATAATATAAGCATAATATGGCTAATAATATGAGTTTGATTGATAATAATAAGAGTAATAAGTATAGTAATTGTCGTTCTATCGATCATATAAGCATAATATGGCTAATAATATGAGTTAGATTGATAATACTAAGAGTAGTGAGTATAGTAATTCTCGTTCTATCGATCATATAAGCATAATATGGCTAATAATATGAGTTAGATTGATAGTAATAAGAGTAATGAGTATAGTAATTGTAGATCTATCGATCATTTAAGCATAATATGGCTAATAATATGAGTTAGATTGATAATTATAAGAGTAATAAGTATAGTAATTGTCGTTCAATCGATCATATTTGCATAATATGGTTAATAATATGAGTTAGATTAATAACAGTGAGTGTAATAAATATAGTAATTGTCGTTCTATCGATCATATAAGCATAATATGGCTAATAATATGAGTTAGGTTGATAATAATAAGAGTAGTGAGTATAGTAATTGTCGTTCTATCGATCATATAAGCATAATATGGCTAATAATATTAGTTAGATTGATAATAATAAGAGTAATGAGTATAGTAATTGTAGTTCTATCGATCATATCTGCATAATATGGTTAATAATATGAGTTAGATTGATAATAATAAGATTAATAAGTATAGTAGTTGTCGCTCTATCGATCATACAAGCATAATATGGCTAATAATATGAGTTAGATTGATAATAATAAGAGTAATGAGTATAGTAATTGTCGTTCTATCGATCATATAAGCATAATATGGCTAATAATATGAGTTAGATTGATAATAATAAGAGTAGTGAGTATAGTAATTGTCGTTCTATCGATCATGTAAGCATAATATGGCTAATAATATTAGTTAGATTAATAATAATAAGAGTAATGAGTATAGTAATTGTAGTTCTATCGATCATATCTGCATAATATGGTTAATAATATGAGTTAGATTGATAATAATAAGAGTAATAAGTATAGTAATTGTAGTTCTATCGGTCACGTAAGCATAATATGGCTACTAGTATCAGTTAGATTGATAATAATAAGAGTAATAAGTATAGTAATTGTCGTTCTATCGGTCACATAAGCATAATATGGCTACTAATATGACTTAGAATGATAATACTAAGAGTAATAAGTATAGTAATTGTCGTTCTATCGATCATATAAGCATAATATGGCTAATATTATGAGTTAGAATGATAATAATAAGAGTCACAAGTATAGTAATTGTCGTTCAATCGATCATATTTGCATAATATGGTCAATAATATGAGTTAGATTGATAACAGTGAGTGTAATAAGTATAGTAATTGTCGTTCTGTCGATCATATAAGCATAATATGGCTAATAATATGAGTTAGATTGATAATAATAAGAGTAATAAGTATAGTAATTGTCGTTCTATCGATCATATAAGCATAATATGGTTAATAATATGAGTTAGATTGATAATAATAAGAGTAGCAAGTATAGCAATTGTCGTTCAATCGAACATATTTGCATGATATGGTTAATAATATGAGTTACATTGATAACAGTGAGTGTAATAAGTATAGTAATTGTCGTTCTATCGATCATATAAGCATAATATTTCTAAAAATATGAGTTAGATTGATAATAGCAAGAGAAATGAGTATAGTAATTGTAGTTCTATCGATCATATCTGCATAATATGGTTAATAATATGAGTTAGATTGATAATACTAAGAGTAGTGAGTATAGTAATTGTCGTTCTATCGATCATATAAGCATAATATGCCTAATAATATGAGTTAGATTGATAATAATAAGAGTAATAAGTATAGTATTTGTCGTTCTATCGATCATGTAAGCATAATATGGCTAATAATACGAGTTAGATTGATAATAATAAGAGTAATGAGTATAGTAATTGTAGATCTATCGATCATTTAAGCATAATATGGCTAACAATATGAGTTAGATTGATAATAATAACAGTAATAAGTATAGTAATTGTCGTTCTATCGATAATATAATCATAATATGGCTAATAATATGAGTTAGATTGATAATACTAAGAGTAGTGAGTATAGTAATTCTCGTTCTATCGATCATATAAGCATAATATGGCTAATAATATGAGTTAGATTGATAATAATAAGAGTAATAAGTATAGTAATTGTCGTTCTATCGATCATTTAAGCATAATATGGGTAATAATATGAGTTAGATTGATAATAATAAGAGTAATAAGGATAGTAATTGTCGTTCTATCGATCATATAAGCATAATATGGCTAATAATATGAGTTAGATTGATAATACTAAGAGTAGTGAGTATAGTAATTCTCGTTCTATCGATCATATAAGCATAATATGGCTAATAATATGAGTTAGATTGATAATAATAAGTGTAATGTGTATAGTAATTGTAGATCTATCGATCATTTAAGCATAATATGGCTAATAATATGAGTTAGATTGATAATAATAACAGTAATAAGTATGGTAATTGTCGTTCTATCGATCATTTAAGCATAATATGGGTAATAATATGAGTCAGATTGATAATAATAACAGTAATAAGTATAGTAATTGTCGTTCTGTCGATAATATAAGCATAATATGGCTAATAATATGAGTTAGATTGATAATACTAAGAGTAGTGAGTATAGTAGTTCTCGTTCTATCGATCATATAAGCATAATATGGCTAATAATATGTGTTAGATTGATAATAATAAGAGTAATAAGTATAGTAATTGTCGTTCTATCGATCATATAAGCATAATATGGCTAATAATATGAGTTAGATTGATAATACTAAGAGTAGTGAGTATAGTAATTCTCGTTCTATCGATCATACAAGCATAATATGGCTAATAATATGAGTTAGATTGATAATAATAAGAGTAATGAGTATAGAAATTGTAGTTCTATCGATCATATAAGCATAATATGGCTAATAATATGAGTTAGATTGATAATAATAAGAGTAATAAGTATAGTAATTGTCGTTCTATCGATCATTTAAGCATAATATGGGTAATAATATGAGTCAGATTGATAATAATAACAGTAATAAGTATAGTAATTGTCGTTCTATCGATAATATAAGCATAATATGGCTAATAATATGAGTTAGATTGATAATACTAAGAGTAGTGAGTATAGTAGTTCTCGTTCTATCGATCATTTAAGCATAATATGGCTAATAATATGAGTTAGATTGATAATAATAACAGTAATAAGTATAGTAATTGTCGTTCTATCGATAATATAGCCATAATATGGCTAATAATATGAGTTAGATTGATAATACTAAGAGTAGTGAATATAGTAATTCTCGTTCTATCGATCATATATGCATAATATGGCTAATAATATGAGTTAGATTGATAATAATAAGAGTAATAACTACAGTAATTGTCGTTCTATCGATCATATAAGCATAATAAGGCTAATAATATGAGTTAGAGTGATAATACTAAGAGTAGTGAGAATAGGAATTCTCATTCTATCGATCATATAAGCATAATATGGCTAATAATATGAGTTAGACTGATAATAATAAGAGTAATGAGTATAGTAATTGTAGTTCTATCGATCATTTAAGCATAATATGGCTAATAATATGAGTTAGATTGATAATAATAAGAGTAATGAGTATAGTAATTGTAGTTCTATCGATCATATCTGCATAATATGGTTAATAATATGAGTTAGATTGATAATAATAAGAGTAGTAAGTATAGTATTTGTCGTTCTATCGATCATATAAGCATAATATGGCTAATAATATGAGTTAGATTGATAATAATAAGAGTAATAAGTATAGTAATTGTGGTTCTATCGATCATTTAAGCATAATATGGGTAATAATATGAGTCAGATTGATAATAATAAGAGTAATAAGTATAGTAATTGTCATTCTATCGATCATTTAAGCATAATATGGGTAATAATATGAGTCAGATTGATAATAATAACAGTAATAAGTATAGTAATTGTCGTTCTATCGATAATATAAGCATAATATGGCTAATAATATGAGTTAGATTGATAATAATAAGAGTAATAAGTATAGTAATTGTCGTTCTATCGATAATATAAGCATAATATGGCTAATAATATGAGTTAGATTTATAATAATAACAGTAATAAGTATAGTAATTGTCGTTCTATCGATGATTTAAGCATAATATGGGTAATAATATGGGTCAGATTGATAATAATAACAGTAATAAGTATAGTAATTGTCGTTCTATCGATAATATAAGCATAATATGGCTAATAATATGAGTTAGATTGATAATACTAAGAGTAGTGAGTATAGTAATTGTCGTTCTATCGATCATATAAGCATAATATGGCTAATAATATGAGTTAGATTGATAATAATAAGAGTAATAAGTATAGTATTTGTCGTTCTATCGATCATGTAAGCATAATATGGCTAATAATACGAGTTAGATTGATAATAATAAGAGTAATGAGTATAGTAATTGTAGATCTACCGATCATTTAAGCATAATATGGCTAATAATATGAGTTAGATTGATAATAATAACAGTAATAAGTATAGTAATTGTCGTTCTATCGATAATATAATCATAATATGGCTAATAATATGAGTTAGATTGATAATGCTAAGAGTAGTGAGTATAGTAATTCTCGTTCTATCGATCATATAAGCATAATATGGCTAATAATATGAGTTAGATTGATAATAATAAGAGTAGTAAGTATAGTATTTGTCGTTCTATCGATCATATAAGCATAATATGGCTAATAATATGAGTTAGATTGATAATACTAAGAGTAGTGAGTATAGTAGTTCTCGTTCTATCGATCATATAAGCATAATATGGCTAATAATATGAGTTAGATTGATAATAATAAGAGTAATAAGTATAGTAATTGTCGTTCTATCGATAATATAAGCATAATATGGCTAATAATATGTGTTAGATTGATAATACTAAGAGTAATAAGTATAGTAATTGTCGTTCTATCGATAATATAAGCATAATATGGCTAATAATATGAGTTAGATTGATAATACTAAGAGTAGTGAGTATAGTAATTGTCGTTCTATCGATCATATAAGCATAATATGGCTAATAATATGAGTTAGATTGATAATAATAAGAGTAATAAGTATAGTATTTGTCGTTCTATCGATCATGTAAGCATAATATGGCTAATAATACGAGTTAGATTGATAATAATAAGAGTAATGAGTATAGTAATTGTAGATATATCGATCATATAAGCATAATATGGCTAATAGTATGAGTTAGATTGATAATAATAAGAGTAATGAGTATAGTAATTATAGATCTATCGATCATTTAAGCACAATATGTCTAATAATATGAGTTAGATTTATAATAATAACAGTAATAAGTATAGTAATTGTCGTTCTATCGATGATTTAAGCATAATATGGGTAATAATATGGGTCAGATTGATAATAATAACAGTAATAAGTATAGTAATTGTCGTTCTATCGATAATATAAGCATAATATGGCTAATAATATGAGTTAGATTGATAATACTAAGAGTAGTGAGTATAGTAATTGTCGTTCTATCGATCATATAAGCATAATATGGCTAATAATATGAGTTAGATTGATAATAATAAGAGTAATAAGTATAGTATTTGTCGTTCTATCGATCATGTAAGCATAATATGGCTAATAATACGAGTTAGATTGATAATAATAAGAGTAATGAGTATAGTAATTGTAGATCTACCGATCATTTAAGCATAATATGGCTAATAATATGAGTTAGATTGATAATAATAACAGTAATAAGTATAGTAATTGTCGTTCTATCGATAATATAATCATAATATGGCTAATAATATGAGTTAGATTGATAATGCTAAGAGTAGTGAGTATAGTAATTCTCGTTCTATCGATCATATAAGCATAATATGGCTAATAATATGAGTTAGATTGATAATAATAAGAGTAGTAAGTATAGTATTTGTCGTTCTATCGATCATATAAGCATAATATGGCTAATAATATGAGTTAGATTGATAATAATAAGAGTAATAAGTATAGTAATTGTCGTTCTATCGATCATTTAAGCATAATATGGGTAATAATATGAGTCAGATTGATAATAATAACAGTAATAAGTATAGTAATTGTCGTTCTATCGATAATATAAGCATAATATGGCTAATAATATGAGTTAGATTGATAATACTAAGAGTAGTGAGTATAGTAGTTCTCGTTCTATCGATCATATAAGCATAATATGGCTAATAATATGAGTTAGATTGATAATAATAAGAGTAATAAGTATAGTAATTGTCGTTCTATCGATAATATAAGCATAATATGGCTAATAATATGTGTTAGATTGATAATACTAAGAGTAATAAGTATAGTAATTGTCGTTCGATCGATCATATAAGCATAATATGGCTAATAATATGAGTTAGATTGATAATACTAAGAGTAGTGAGTATAGTAATTCTCGTTCTATCGATCATATAAGCATAATATGGCTAATAGTATGAGTTAGATTGATAATAATAAGAGTAATGAGTATAGTAATTGTAGATCTATCGATCATTTAAGCATAATATGGCTAATAATATGAATTTGGTTGATAATAATAAGAGTAATGAGTATAGTAATTGTAGTTCTATCGATCATATCTGCATAATATGGTTAATAATATGAGTTAGATTGATAATAATAAGAGTAGTGAGTATAGTAGTTCTCGTTCTATCGATCATATAAGCATAATATGGCTAATAATATGAGTTAGATTGATAATGATAAGAGTAATAAGTATAGTATTTGTCGTTCTATCGATCATGTAAGCATAATATGGCTAATAATACGAGTTAGATTGATAATAATATGAGTAATGAGTATAGTAATTGTAGATCTATCGATCATTTAAGCATAATATGGCTAATAATATGAGTTAGATTGATAATAATAACAGTAATAAGTATAGTAATTGTCGTTCTGTCGATAATATAAGCATAATATGGCTAATAATATGAGTTAGATTGATAATACTAAGAGTAGTGAGTATAGTAGTTCTCGTTCTATCGATAATATAATCATAATATGGCTAATAATATGAGTTAGATTGATAATACTAAGAGTAGTGAGTATAGTAATTCTCGTTCTATCGATCATATAAGCATAATATGGCTAATAATATGAGTTAGATTGATAATAATAAGAGTAATAAGTATAGTAATTGTCGTTCTATCGATCATTTAAGCATAATATGTGTAATAATATGAGTTAGATTGATAATAATAAGAGTAATAAGTATAGTAATTGTCGTTCTATCGATCATATAAGCATAATATGGCTAATAATATGAGTTAGATTGATAATACTAAGAGTAGTGAGTATAGTAATTCTCGTTCTATCGATCATATAAGCATAATATGGCTAATAATATGAGTTAGATTGATAATAATAAGAGTAATGTGTATAGTAATTGTAGATCTATTGATCATTTAAGCATAATATGGCTAATAATATGAGTTAGATTGATAATAATAACAGTAATAAGTATAGTAATTGTCGTTCTATCGATCATTTAAGCATAATATGGGTAATAATATGAGTCAGATTGATAATAATAACAGTAATAAGTATAGTAATTGTCGTTCTATCGATCATATAAGCATAATATGGCTAATAATATGAGTTAGATTGATAATACTAAGAGTAGTGAGTATAGTAGTTCTCGTTCTATCGATCATATAAGCATAATATGGCTAATAATATGAGTTAGATTGATAATAATAACAGTAATAAGTATAGTAATTCTCGTTCTATCGATCATATAAGCATAATATGGGTAATAATATGAGTTAGATTGATAATAATAAGAGTAATGAGTATAGTAATTGTAGATCTATCGATCATTTAAGCATAATATGGCTAATAATATGAGTTAGATTGATAATACTAAGAGTAGTGAATATAGTAATTCTAGTTCTATCGATCATATATGCATAATATGGCTAATAATATGAGTTTGATTGATAATAATAAGAGTAATAACTACAGTAATTGTCGTTCTATCCATCATATAAGCATAATAAGGCTAATAATATGAGTTAGAGTGATAATACTAAGAGTAGTGAGTATAGTAATTCTCATTCTATCGATCATATAAGCATAATATGGTTAATAATATGAGTTAGACTGATAATAATAAGAGTAATGAGTATAGTAATTGTAGTTCTATCGATCATTTAAGCATAATATGGCTAATAATATGAGTTAGATTGATAATAATAAGAGTAATGAGTATAGTAATTGTAGTTCTATCGATCATATCTGCATAATATGGTTAATAATATGAGTTAGATTGATAATAATAAGAGTAGTAAGTATAGTATTTGTCGTTCTATCGATCATATAAGCATAATATGGCTAATAATATGAGTTAGATTGATAATAATAAGAGTAATAAGTATAGTAATTGTCGTTCTATCGATCATTTAAGCATAATATGGGTAATAATATGAGTCAGATTGATAATAATAACAGTAATAAGTATAGTAATTGTCGTTCTATCGATAATATAAGCATAATATGACTAATAATATGAGTTAGATTGATAATACTAAGAGTAGTGAGTATAGTAGTTCTCGTTCTATCGATCATATAAGCATAATATGGCTAATAATATGAGTTAGATTGATAATAATAAGAGTAATAAGTATAGTAATTGTCGTTCTATCGATAATATAAGCATAATATGGCTAATAATATGAGTTAGATTGATAATACTAAGAGTAGTGAGTATAGTAATTGTCGTTCTATCGATCATATAAGCATAATATGGCTAATAATATGAGTTAGATTGATAATAATAAGAGTAATAAGTATAGTATTTGTCGTTCTATCGATCATGTAAGCATAATATGGCTAATAATACGAGTTAGATTGATAATAATAAGTGTAATGAGTATAGTAATTGTAGATATATCGATCATTTAAGCATAATATGGCTAATAATATGAGTTAGATTGATAATAATAACAGTAATAAGTATAGTAATTGTCGTTCTATCGATAATATAATCATAATATGGCTAATAAGATGAGTTAGATTGATAATACTAAGAGTAGTGAGTATAGTAATTCTCGTTCTATCGATCATATAAGCATAATATGGCTAATAATATGAGTTAGATTGATAATAATAAGAGTAATAAGTATAGTAATTGTCGTTCTATCGATAATATAAGCATAATATGGCTAATAATATGAGTTAGATTGATAATAATAAGAGTAATAAGTATAGTAATTGTCGTTCTATCGATCATATAAGCATAATATGGCTAATAATATGAGTTAGATTGATAATACTAAGAGTAGTGAGTATAGTAATTCTCGTTCTATCGATCATATAAGCATAATATGGCTAATAGTATGAGTTAGATTGATAATAATAAGAGTATTGAGTATAGTAATTGTAGATCTATCGATCATTTAAGCATAATATGGCTAATAATATGAGTTAGATTGATAATAATAACAGTAATAAGTATAGTAATTGTCGTTCTATCGATGATTTAAGCATAATATGGGTAATAATATGGGTCAGATTGATAATAATAACAGTAATAAGTATCGTAATTGTCGTTCTATCGATAATATAAGCATAATATGGCTAATAATATAAGTTAGATTGATAATACTAAGAGTAGTGAGTATAGTAATTGTCGTTCTATCGATCATATAAGCATAATATGGCTAATAATATGAGTTAGATTGATAATAATAAGAGTAATAAGTATAGTATTTGTCGTTCTATCGATCATGTAAGCATAATATGGCTAATAATACGAGTTAGATTGATAATAATAAGAGTAATGAGTATAGTAATTGTAGATCTATCGATCATTTAAGCATAATATGGCTAATAATATGAGTTAGATTGATAATAATAACAGTAATAAGTATAGTAATTGTCGTTCTATCGATAATATAACCATAATATGGCTAATAATATGAGTTAGATTGATAATACTAAGAGTAGTGAATATAGTAATTCTCGTTCTATCGATCATATATGCATCATATGGCTAATAATATGAGTTAGATTGATAATAATAAGAGTAATAACTACAGTAATTGTCGTTCTATCGATCATATAAGCATAATAAGGCTAATAATATGAGTTAGAGTGATAATACTAAGAGTAGTGAGTATAGGAATTCTCATTCTATCGATCATATGAGCATAATATGGCTAATAATATGAGTTAGATTGATAATAATAAGAGTAATAAGTATAGAATCTGTCGTTCTATCGATCATATAAGCATAATATGGCTAATAATATGAGTTAGATTGATAATAATAAGAGTAATAAGTATAGTAATTGTCATTCTATCGATCATTTAAGCATAATATGGGTAATAATATGAGTCAGATTGATAATAATAACAGTAATAAGTATAGTAATTGGCGTTCTATCGATAATATAAGCATAATATGGCTAATAATATGAGTTAGATTGATAATAATAAGAGTAATAAGTATAGTAATTGTCGTTCTATCGATCATATAAGCATAATATGGCTAATAATATGAGTTAGATTGATAATACTAAGAGTAGTGAGTATAGTAATTCTCGTTCTATCGATCATATAAGCATAATATGGCTAATAATATGAGTTAGATTGATAATAATAAGAGTAATAAGTATAGTAATTGTCGTTCTATCGATCATATAAGCATAATATGGCTAATAATATGAGTTAGATTGATAATACTAAGAGTAGTGAGTATAGTAATTCTCGTTCTATCGATCATATAAGCATAATATGGCTAATAATATGAGTTAGATTGATAGTAATAAGAGTAATGAGTATAGTAATTGTAGATCTATCGATCATTTAAGCATAATATGGCTAATAATATGAGTTAGATTGATAATTATAAGAGTAATAAGTATAGTAATTGTCGTTCAATCGATCATATTTGCATAATATGGTTAATAATATGAGTTAGATTAATAACAGTGAGTGTAATAAATATAGTAATTGTCGTTCTATCGATCATATAAGCATAATATGGCTAATAATATGAGTTAGGTTGATAATAATAAGAGTAGTGAGTATAGTAATTGTCGTTCTATCGATCATATAAGCATAATATGGCTAATAATATTAGTTAGATTGATAATAATAAGAGTAATGAGTATAGTAATTGTAGTTCTATCGATCATATCTGCATAATATGGTTAATAATATGAGTTAGATTGATAATAATAAGAGTAATAAGTATAGTAATTGTCGTTCTATCGATCATATAAGCATAATATGGCTAATATTATGAGTTACATTGATAATAATAAGAGTCACAAGTATAGTAATTGTCGTTCAATCGATCATATTTGCATAATATGGTTAATAATATGAGTTAGATTGATAACAGTGAGTGTAATAAATATAGTAATTGTCGTTCTATCGATCATATAAGCATAATATGGCTAATAATATGAGTTAGATTGATAACAGTGAGTGTAATAAGTATAGTAATTGTCGTTCTGTCGATCATATTAGCATAATATGGCTAATAATATGAGTTAGATTGATAATAATAAGATTAATAAGTATAGTAGTTGTCGCTCTATCGATCATACAAGCATAATATGGCTAATAATATGAGTTAGATTGATAATAATAAGAGTAATGAGTATAGTAATTGTCGTTCTATCGATCATATAAGCATAATATGGCTAATAATATGAGTTAGATTGATAATAATAAGAGTAGTGAGTATAGTAATTGTCGTTCTATCGATCATGTAAGCATAATATGGCTAATAATATTAGTTAGATTAATAATAATAAGAGTAATGAGTATAGTAATTGTAGTTCTATCGATCATATCTGCATAATATGGTTAATAATATGAGTTAGATTGATAATAATAAGAGTAAAAAGTATAGTAATTGTCGTTCTATCGGTCACATAAGCATAATATGGCTACTAATATGAGTTAGAATGATAATAATAAGAGTAATAAGTATAGTAATTGTCGTTCTATCGATCATATAAGCATAATATGGCTAATATTATGAGTTAGAATGATAATAATAAGAGTCACAAGTATAGTAATTGTCGTTCAATCGATCATATTTGCATAATATGGTCAATAATATGAGTTAGATTGATAACAGTGAGTGTAATAAGTATAGTAATTGTCGTTCTGTCGATCATATAAGCATAATATGGCTAATAATATGAGTTAGATTGATAATAATAAGAGTAATAAGTATAGTAATTGTCGTTCTATCGATCATATAAGCATAATATGGTTAATAATATGAGTTAGATTGATAATAATGAGAGTAGCAAGTATAGCAATTGTCGTTCAATCGAACATATTTGCATGATATGGTTAATAATATGAGTTACATTGATAACAGTGAGTGTAATAAGTATAGTAATTGTCGTTCTATCGATCATATAAGCATAATATTTCTAAAAATATGAGTTAGATTGATAATAGCAAGAGAAATGAGTATAGTAATTGTAGTTCTATCGATCATATCTGCATAATATGGTTAATAATATGAGTTAGATTGATAATACTAAGAGTAGTGAGTATAGTAATTGTCGTTCTATCGATCATATAAGCATAATATGCCTAATAATATGAGTTAGATTGATAATAATAAGAGTAATAAGTATAGTATTTGTCGTTCTATCGATCATGTAAGCATAATATGGCTAATAATACGAGTTAGATTGATAATAATAAGAGTAATGAGTATAGTAATTGTAGATCTATCGATCATTTAAGCATAATATGGCTAATAATATGAGTTAGATTGATAATAATAACAGTAATAAGTATAGTAATTGTCGTTCTATCGATAATATAATCATAATATGGCTAATAATATGAGTTAGATTGATAATACTAAGAGTAGTGAGTATAGTAATTCTCGTTCTATCGATCATATAAGCATAATATGGCTAATAATATGAGTTAGATTGATAATAATAAGAGTAATGAGTATAGTAATTGTAGATCTATCGATCATTTAAGCATAATATGGCTAATAATATGAGTTAGATTGATAATAATAAGAGTAATGAGTATAGTAATTGTAGTTCTATCGATCATTTAAGCATAATATGGCTAATAATATGAATTTGGTTGATAATAATAAGAGTAATGAGTATAGTAATTGTAGTTCTATCGATCATATCTGCATAATATGGTTAATAATATGAGTTAGATTGATAATAATAAGAGTAGTGAGTATAGTAGTTCTCGTTCTATCGATCATATAAGCATAATATGGCTAATAATATGAGTTAGATTGATAATGATAAGAGTAATAAGTATAGTATTTGTCGTTCTATCGATCATGTAAGCATAATATGGCTAATAATACGAGTTAGATTGATAATAATAAGAGTAATGAGTATAGTAATTGTAGATCTATCGATCATTTAAGCATAATATGGCTAATAATATGAGTTAGATTGATAATAATAACAGTAATAAGTATAGTAATTGTCGTTCTGTCGATAATATAAGCATAATATGGCTAATAATATGAGTTAGATTGATAATACTAAGAGTAGTGAGTATAGTAGTTCTCGTTCTATCGATAATATAATCATAATATGGCTAATAATATGAGTTAGATTGATAATACTAAGAGTAGTGAGTATAGTAATTCTCGTTCTATCGATCATATAAGCATAATATGGCTAATAATATGAGTTAGATTGATAATAATAAGAGTAATAAGTATAGTAATTGTCGTTCTATCGATCATTTAAGCATAATATGGGTAATAATATGAGTTAGATTGATAATAATAAGAGTAATAAGTATAGTAATTGTCGTTCTATCGATCATATAAGCATAATATGGCTAATAATATGAGTTAGATTGATAATACTAAGAGTAGTGAGTATAGCAATTCTCGTTCTATCGATCATATAAGCATAATATGGCTAATAATATGAGTTAGATTGATAATAATAAGAGTAATGTGTATAGTAATTGTAGATCTATCGATCATTTAAGCATAATATGGCTAATAATATGAGTTAGATTGATAATAATAACAGTAATAAGTATAGTAATTGTCGTTCTATCGATCATTTAAGCATAATATGGGTAATAATATGAGTCAGATTGATAATAATAACAGTAATAAGTATAGTAATTGTCGTTCTGTCGATAATATAAGCATAATATGGCTAATAATATGAGTTAGATTGATAATACTAAGAGTAGTGAGTATAGTAGTTCTCGTTCTATCGATCATATAAGCATAATATGGCTAATAATATGTGTTAGATTGATAATAATAAGAGTAATAAGTATAGTAATTGTCGTTCTATCGATCATATAAGCATAATATGGCTAATAATATGAGTTAGATTGATAATACTAAGAGTAGTGAGTATAGTAATTCTCGTTCTATCGATCATACAAGCATAATATGGCTAATAATATGAGTTAGATTGATAATAATAAGAGTAATGAGTATAGAAATTGTAGTTCTATCGATCATATAAGCATAATATGGCTAATAATATGAGTTAGATTGATAATAATAAGAGTAATAAGTATAGTAATTGTCGTTCTATCGATCATTTAAGCATAATATGGGTAATAATATGAGTCAGATTGATAATAATAACAGTAATAAGTATAGTAATTGTCGTTCTATCGATAATATAAGCATAATATGGCTAATAATATGAGTTAGATTGATAATACTAAGAGTAGTGAGTATAGTAGTTCTCGTTCTATCGATCATTTAAGCATAATATGGCTAATAATATGAGTTAGATTGATAATAATAACAGTAATAAGTATAGTAATTGTCGTTCTATCGATAATATAGCCATAATATGGCTAATAATATGAGTTAGATTGATAATACTAAGAGTAGTGAATATAGTAATTCTCGTTCTATCGATCATATATGCATAATATGGCTAATAATATGAGTTAGATTGATAATAATAAGAGTAATAACTACAGTAATTGTCGTTCTATCGATCATATAAGCATAATAAGGCTAATAATATGAGTCAGAGTGATAATACTAAGAGTAGTGAGAATAGGAATTCTCATTCTATCGATCATATAAGCATAATATGGCTAATAATATGAGTTAGACTGATAATAATAAGAGTAATGAGTATAGTAATTGTAGTTCTATCGATCATTTAAGCATAATATGGCTAATAATATGAGTTAGATTGATAATAATAAGAGTAATGAGTATAGTAATTGTAGTTCTATCGATCATATCTGCATAATATGGTTAATAATATGAGTTAGATTGATAATAATAAGAGTAGTAAGTATAGTATTTGTCGTTCTATCGATCATATAAGCATAATATGGCTAATAATATGAGTTAGATTGATAATAATAAGAGTAATAAGTATAGTAATTGTCGTTCTATCGATCATTTAAGCATAATATGGGTAATAATATGAGTCAGATTGATAATAATAAGAGTAATAAGTATAGTAATTGTCATTCTATCGATCATTTAAGCATAATATGGGTAATAATATGAGTCAGATTGATAATAATAACAGTAATAAGTATAGTAATTGTCGTTCTATCGATAATATAAGCATAATATGGCTAATAATATGAGTTAGATTGATAATAATAAGAGTAATAAGTATAGTAATTGTCGTTCTATCGATAATATAAGCATAATATGGCTAATAATATGAGTTAGATTGATAATACTAAGAGTAGTGAGTATAGTAATTGTCGTTCTATCGATCATATAAGCATAATATGGCTAATAATATGAGTTAGATTGATAATAATAAGAGTAATAAGTATAGTATTTGTCGTTCTATCGATCATGTAAGCATAATATGGCTAATAATACGAGTTAGATTGATAATAATAAGAGTAATGAGTATAGTAATTGTAGATATATCGATCATATAAGCATAATATGGCTAATAGTATGAGTTAGATTGATAATAATAAGAGTAATGAGTATAGTAATTGTAGATCTATCGATCATTTAAGCACAATATGTCTAATAATATGAGTTAGATTTATAATAATAACAGTAATAAGTATAGTAATTGTCGTTCTATCGATGATTTAAGCATAATATGGGTAATAATATGGGTCAGATTGATAATAATAACAGTAATAAGTATAGTAATTGTCGTTCTATCGATAATATAAGCATAATATGGCTAATAATATGAGTTAGATTGATAATACTAAGAGTAGTGAGTATAGTAATTGTCGTTCTATCGATCATATAAGCATAATATGGCTAATAATATGAGTTAGATTGATAATAATAAGAGTAATAAGTATAGTATTTGTCGTTCTATCGATCATGTAAGCATAATATGGCTAATAATACGAGTTAGATTGATAATAATAAGAGTAATGAGTATAGTAATTGTAGATCTACCGATCATTTAAGCATAATATGGGTAATAATATGAGTCAGATTGATAATAATAACAGTAATAAGTATAGTAATTGTCGTTCTATCGATAATATAAGCATAATATGGCTAATAATATGAGTTAGATTGATAATAATAAGAGTAATAAGTATAGTATTTGTCGTTCTATCGATCATATAAGCATAATATGGCTAATAATATGTGTTAGATTGATAATACTAAGAGTAATAAGTATAGTAATTGTCGTTCTATCGATCATATAAGCATAATATGGCTAATAATATGAGTTAGATTGATAATACTAAGAGTAGTGAGTACAGTAATTCTCGTTCTATCGATCATATAAGCATAATATGGCTAATAGTATGAGTTAGATTGATAATAATAAGAGTAATGAGTATAGTAATTGTAGATCTATCGATCATTTAAGCATAATATGGCTAATAATATGAATTTGGTTGATAATAATAAGAGTAATGAGTATAGTAATTGTAGTTCTATCGATCATATCTGCATAATATGGTTAATAATATGAGTTAGATTGATAATAATAAGAGTAGTGAGTATAGTAGTTCTCGTTCTATCGATCATATAAGCATAATATGGCTAATAATATGAGTTAGATTGATAATGATAAGAGTAATAAGTATAGTATTTGTCGTTCTATCGATCATGTAAGCATAATATGGCTAATAATACGAGTTAGATTGATAATAATATGAGTAATGAGTATAGTAATTGTAGATCTATCGATCATTTAAGCATAATATGGCTAATAATATGAGTTAGATTGATAATAATAACAGTAATAAGTATAGTAATTGTCGTTCTGTCGATAATATAAGCATAATATGGCTAATAATATGAGTTAGATTGATAATACTCAGAGTAGTGAGTATAGTAGTTCTCGTTCTATCGATAATATAATCATAATATGGCTAATAATATGAGTTAGATTGATAATACTAAGAGTAGTGAGTATAGTAATTCTCGTTCTATCGATCATATAAGCATAATATGGCTAATAATATGAGTTAGATTGATAATAATAAGAGTAATAAGTATAGTAATTGTCGTTCTATCGATCATTTAAGCATAATATGGGTAATAATATGAGTTAGATTGATAATAATAAGAGTAATAAGTATAGTAATTCTCGTTCTATCGATCATATAAGCATAATATGGCTAATAATATGAGTTAGATTGATAATAATAAGAGTAATAAGTATAGTATCTGTCGTTCTATCGATCATATAAGCATAATATGGCTAATAATATGAGTTAGATTGATAATAATAACAGTAATAAGTATAGTAATTGTCGTTCTATCGATAATATAAGCATAATATGGCTAATAATATGAGTTAGATTGATAATACTAAGAGTAGTGAGTATAGTAATTGTCGTTCTATCGATCATATAAGCATAATATGGCTAATAATATGAGTTAGATTGATAATAATAAGAGTAATAAGTATAGTATTTGTCGTTCTATCGATCATGTAAGCATAATATGGCTAATAATACGAGTTAGATTGATAATAATAAGAGTAATGAGTATAGTAATTGTAGATCTACCGATCATTTAAGCATAATATGGGTAATAATATGAGTCAGATTGATAATAATAACAGTAATAAGTATAGTAATTGTCGTTCTATCGATAATATAAGCATAATATGGCTAATAATATGAGTTAGATTGATAATAATAAGAGTAATAAGTATAGTATTTGTCGTTCTATCGATCATATAAGCATAATATGGCTAATAATATGTGTTAGATTGATAATACTAAGAGTAATAAGTATAGTAATTGTCGTTCTATCGATCATATAAGCATAATATGGCTAATAATATGAGTTAGATTGATAATACTAAGAGTAGTGAGTACAGTAATTCTCGTTCTATCGATCATATAAGCATAATATGGCTAATAGTATGAGTTAGATTGATAATAATAAGAGTAATGAGTATAGTAATTGTAGATCTATCGATCATTTAAGCATAATATGGCTAATAATATGAATTTGGTTGATAATAATAAGAGTAATGAGTATAGTAATTGTAGTTCTATCGATCATATCTGCATAATATGGTTAATAATATGAGTTAGATTGATAATAATAAGAGTAGTGAGTATAGTAGTTCTCGTTCTATCGATCATATAAGCATAATATGGCTAATAATATGAGTTAGATTGATAATGATAAGAGTAATAAGTATAGTATTTGTCGTTCTATCGATCATGTAAGCATAATATGGCTAATAATACGAGTTAGATTGATAATAATATGAGTAATGAGTATAGTAATAGTAGATCTATCGATCATTTAAGCATAATATGGCTAATAATATGAGGTAGATTGATAATAATAACAGTAATAAGTATAGTAATTGTCGTTCTGTCGATAATATAAGCATAATATGGCTAATAATATGAGTTAGATTGATAATAATAAGAGTAATAAGTATAGTAATTGTCGTTCTATCGATCATTTAAGCATAATATGGGTAATAATATGAGTTAGATTGATAATAATAAGAGTAATAAGTATAGTAATTGTCGTTCTATCGATCATATAAGCATAATATGGCTAATAATATGAGTTAGATTGATAATACTAAGAGTAGTGAGTATAGTAATTCTCGTTCTATCGATCATATAAGCATAATATGGCTAATAATATGAGTTAGATTGATAATAATAAGAGTAATGTGTATAGTAATTGTAGATCTATTGATCATTTAAGCATAATATGGCTAATAATATGAGTTAGATTGATAATAATAACAGTAATAAGTATAGTAATTGTCGTTCTATCGATCATTTAAGCATAATATGGGTAATAATATGAGTCAGATTGATAATAATAACAGTAATAAGTATAGTAATTGTCGTTCTATCGATCATATAAGCATAATATGGCTAATAATATGAGTTAGATTGATAATACTAAGAGTAGTGAGTATAGTAATTCTCGTTCTATCGATCATATAAGCATAATAAGGCTAATAATATGAGTTAGATTGATAATAATAACAGTAATAAGTATAGTAATTCTCGTTCTATCGATCATATAAGCATAATATGGGTTATAATATGAGTTAGATTGATAATAATAAGAGTAATGAGTATAGTAATTGTAGATCTATCGATCATTTAAGCATAATATGGCTAATAATATGAGTTAGATTGATAATACTAAGAGTAGTGAATATAGTAATTCTCGTTCTATCGATCATATATGCATAATATGGCTAATAATATGAGTTAGATTGATAATAATAAGAGTAATAACTACAGTAATTGTCGTTCTATCCATCATATAAGCATAATAAGGCTAATAATATGAGTTAGAGTGATAATACTAAGAGTAGTGAGTATAGTAATTCTCATTCTATCGATCATATAAGCATAATATGGCTAATAATATGAGTTAGACTGATAATAATAAGAGTAATGAGTATAGTAATTGTAGTTCTATCGATCATTTAAGCATAATATGGCTAATAATATGAGTTAGATTGATAATAATAAGAGTAATGAGTATAGTAATTGTAGTTCTATCGATCATATCTGCATAATATGGTTAATAATATGAGTTAGATTGATAATAATAAGAGTAGTAAGTATAGTATTTGTCGTTCTATCGATCATATAAGCATAATATGGCTAATAATATGAGTTAGATTGATAATAATAAGAGTAATAAGTATAGTAATTGTCGTTCTATCGATCATTTAAGCATAATATGGGTAATAATATGAGTCAGATTGATAATAATAACAGTAATAAGTATAGTAATTGTCGTTCTATCGATAATATAAGCATAATATGACTAATAATATGAGTTAGATTGATAATACTAAGAGTAGTGAGTATAGTAGTTCTCGTTCTATCGATCATATAAGCATAATATGGCTAATAATATGAGTTAGATTGATAATAATAAGAGTAATAAGTATAGTAATTGTCGTTCTATCGATAATATAAGCATAATATGGCTAATAATATGAGTTAGATTGATAATACTAAGAGTAGTGAGTATAGTAATTGTCGTTCTATCGATCATATAAGCATAATATGGCTAATAATATGAGTTAGATTGATAATAATAAGAGTAATAAGTATAGTATTTGTCGTTCTATCGATCATGTAAGCATAATATGGCTAATAATACGAGTTAGATTGATAATAATAAGAGTAATGAGTATAGTAATTGTAGATATATCGATCATTTAAGCATAATATGGCTAATAATATGAGTTAGATTGATAATAATAACAGTAATAAGTATAGTAATTGTCGTTCTATCGATAATATAATCATAATATGGCTAATAAGATGAGTTAGATTGATAATACTAAGAGTAGTGAGTATAGTAATTCTCGTTCTATCGATCATATAAGCATAATATGGCTAATAATATGAGTTAGATTGATAATAATAAGAGTAATAAGTATAGTATCTGTCGTTCTATCGATCATATAAGCATAATATGGCTAATAATATGAGTTAGATTGATAATAATAAGAGTAATAAGTATAGTAATTGTCATTCTATCGATCATTTAAGCATAATATGGGTAATAATATGAGTCAGATTGATAATAATAACAGTAATAAGTATAGTAATTGTCGTTCTATCGATAATATAAGCATAATATGGCTAATAATATGAGTTAGATTGATAATAATAAGAGTAATAAGTATAGTAATTGTCGTTCTATCGATCATATAAGCATAATATGGCTAATAATATGAGTTAGATTGATAATACTAAGAGTAGTGAGTATAGTAATTCTCGTTCTATCGATCATATAAGCATAATATGGCTAATAGTATGAGTTAGATTGATAATAATAAGAGTAATGAGTATAGTAATTGTAGATCTATCGATCATTTAAGCATAATATGGCTAATAATATGAGTTAGATTGATAATAATAACAGTAATAAGTATAGTAATTGTCGTTCTATCGATGATTTAAGCATAATATGGGTAATAATATGGGTCAGATTGATAATAATAACAGTAATAAGTATAGTAATTGTCGTTCTATCGATAATATAAGCATAATATGGCTAATAATATAAGTTAGATTGATAGTACTAAGAGTAGTGAGTATAGTAATTGTCGTTCTATCGATCATATAAGCATAATATGGCTAATAATATGAGTTAGATTGATAATAATAAGAGTAATTAGTATAGTATTTGTCGTTCTATCGATCATGTAAGCATAATATGGCTAATAATACGAGTTAGATTGATAATAATAAGAGTAATGAGTATAGTAATTGTAGATCTATCGATCATTTAAGCATAATATGGCTAATAATATGAGTTAGATTGATAATAATAACAGTAATAAGTATAGTAATTGTCGTTCTATCGATAATATAACCATAATATGGCTAATAATATGAGTTAGATTGATAATACTAAGAGTAGTGAATATAGTAATTCTCGTTCTATCGATCATATATGCATCATATGGCTAATAATATGAGTTAGATTGATAATAATAAGAGTAATAACTACAGTAATTGTCGTTCTATCGATCATATAAGCATAATAAGGCTAATAATATGAGTTAGAGTGATAATACTAAGAGTAGTGAGTATAGGAATTCTCATTCTATCGATCATATGAGCATAATATGGCTAATAATATGAGTTAGATTGATAATAATAAGAGTAATAAGTATAGAATCTGTCGTTCTATCGATCATATAAGCATAATATGGCTAATAATATGAGTTAGATTGATAATAATAAGAGTAATAAGTATAGTAATTGTCATTCTATCGATCATTTAAGCATAATATGGGTAATAATATGAGTCAGATTGATAATAATAACAGTAATAAGTATAGTAATTGGCGTTCTATCGATAATATAAGCATAATATGGCTAATAATATGAGTTAGATTGATAATAATAAGAGTAATAAGTATAGTAATTGTCGTTCTATCGATCATATAAGCATAATATGGCTAATAATATGAGTTAGATTGATAATACTAAGAGTAGTGAGTATAGTAATTCTCGTTCTATCGATCATATAAGCATAATATGGCTAATAATATGAGTTAGATTGATAATAATAAGAGTAATGAGTATAGTAATTGTCGTTCTATCGATCATATAAAGCATAATAAGGCTAATAATATGAGTTAGATTGATAATAATAAGAGTCATAAGTATAGTATTTGTCGTTCTATCGATCATGTAAGCATAATATGGCTAATAATACGAGTTAGATTGATAATAATAAGAGTAATGAGTATAGTAATTGTAGATCTATCGATTACAATTTAAGCATAATATGGCTAATAATATGAGTTAGATTGATAATAATAACAGTAATAAGTATAGTAATTGTCGTTCTATCGATAATATAATCATAATATGCCTAATAATATGAGCTTAGATTGATAATACTAAGAGTAGTGAGTATAGTAATTCTCGTTCTATCGATCATATAAGCATAATATGGCTAATAATATGAGTTAGATTGATAATAATAAGAGTAATAAGTATAGTATTTGTCGTTCTATCGATCATATAAGCATAATATGGCTAATAATATGAGTTAGATTGATAATAATAAGAGTAATAAGTATAGTATTTGTCGTTCTATCGATCATGTAAGCATAATATGGCTAATAATATGAGTTAGATTGATAATAATAAGAGTAATGAGTATAGTAATTGTAGTTCTATCGATCATATCTGCATAATATGGTTAATAATATGAGTTAGATTGATAATAATAAGAGTAGTAAGTATAGTATTTGTCGTTCTATCGATCATATAAGCATAATATGGCTAATAATATAAGTTAGATTGATAATAATAAGAGTAATAAGTATAGTAATTGTCGTTCTATCGATCATTTAAGCATAATATGGGTAATAATATGAGTCAGATTGATAATAATAACAGTAATAAGTATAGTAATTGTAGATCTATCGATCATTTAAGCATAATATGGCTAATAATATGAGTTAGATTGATAATAATAACAGTAATAAGTATAGTAATTGTCGTTCTATCGATCATTTAAGCATAATATGGCTAATAATATGAGTTAGATTGATAATAATAAGAGTAATAAGTATAGTAATTGTCGTTCTATCGATCATTTAAGCATAATATGGGTAATAATATGAGTCAGATTGATAATAATAACAGTAATAAGTATAGTAATTGTAGATCTATCGATCATTTAAGCATAATATGGCTAATAATATGAGTTAGATTGATAATAATAACAGTAATAAGTATAGTAATTGTCGTTCTATCGATCATTTAAGCATAATATGGCTAATAATATGAGTTAGATTGATAATAATAAGAGTAATAAGTATAGTAATTGTCGTTCTATCGATCATTTAAGCATAATATGGGTAATAATATGAGTCAGATTGATAATAATAACAGTAATAAGTATAGTAATTGTCGTTCTATCGATAATATAAGCATAATATGGCTAATAATATGAGTTAGATTGATAATAATAAGAGTAATAAGTATAGTAATTGTCGTTCTATCGATCATTTAAGCATAATATGGCTAATAATATGAGTTAGATTGAAAATAATAACAGTAATAAGTATAGTAATTCTCATTCTATCGATCATATAAGCATAATATGGCTAATAATATGAGTTAGGCTGATAATAATAAGAGTAATAAGTATAGTAATTGTCGTTCTATCGATCATATAAGCATAATATGGTTAATAATATGAGTCAGATTGATAATAATAAGAGTAGTCAGTATAGTAGTTCTCGTTCTATCGATCATATAAGCATAATATGGGTAATAATATGAGTTAGATTGATAATAATAAGAGTAATAAGTATAGTAATTGTCGTGCTATCGATCATATAAGCATAATATGGCTAATAATATGAGTTAGATTGATAATACTAAGAGTAGTGAGTATAGTAATTCTCGTTCTATCGATCATATAAGCATAATATGGCTAATAATATGAGTTAGGCTGATAATAATAAGAGTAATAAGTATAGTAATTGTCGTTCTATCGATCATATAAGCATAATATGGTTAATAATATGAGTCAGATTGATAATAATAAGAGTAGTAAGTATAGTATTTGTCGTTCTATCGATCATATAAGCATAATATGGCTAATAATATAAGTTAGATTGATAATAATAAGAGTAATAAGTATAGTAATTGTCGTTCTATCGATCATTTAAGCATAATATGGGTAATAATATGAGTTAGATTGATAATACTAAGAGTAGTGAGTATAGTAGTTCTCGTTCTATCGATCATATAAGCATAATATGGCTAATAATATGAGTTAGATTGATAATAATAAGAGTAATAAGTATAGTAATTGTCGTTCTATCGATCATTTAAGCATAATATGGCTAATAATATGAGTTAGATTGAAAATAATAACAGTAATAAGTATAGTAATTCTCATTCTATCGATCATATAAGCATAATATGGCTAATAATATGAGTTAGGCTGATAATAATAAGAGTAATAAGTATAGTAATTGTCGTTCTATCGATCATATAAGCATAATATGGTTAATAATATGAGTCAGATTGATAATAATAAGAGTAGTAAGTATAGTATTTGTCGTTCTATCGATCATATAAGCATAATATGGCTAATAATATAAGTTAGATTGATAATAATAAGAGTAATAAGTATAGTAATTGTCGTTCTATCGATCATATAAGCATAATATGGTTAATAATATGAGTCAGATTGATAATAATAAGAGTAGTCAGTATAGTAGTTCTCGTTCTATCGATCATTTAAGCATAATATGGCTAATAATATGAGTTAGATTGAAAATAATAACAGTAATAAGTATAGTAATTGTCGTTCTATCGATCATATAAGCATAATATGGCTAATAATATGAGTTAGATTGATAATACTAAGAGTAGTGAGTATAGTAATTCTCGTTCTATCGATCATATAAGCATAATATGGCTAATAATATGAGTTAGATTGATAATAATAAGAGTAATGAGTATAGTAATTGTAGATCTATCGATCATTTAAGCATAATATGGCTAATAATATGAGTTAGATTGAAAATAATAACAGTAATAAGTATAGTAATTGTCGTTCTATCGATCATTTAAGCATAATATGGGTAATAATATGAGTCAGATTGATAATAATAACAGTAATAAGTATAGTAATTGTCGTTCTATCGATAATATAAGCATAATATGGCTAATAATATGAGTTAGATTGATAATACTAAGAGTAGTGAGTATAGTAGTTCTCGTTCTATCGATCATATAAGCATAATATGGCTAATAATATGAGTTAGATTGATAATAATAAGAGTAATAAGTATAGTAATTGTCGTTCTATCGATCATATAAGCATAATATGGCTAATAATATGAGTTAGATTGATAATACTAAGAGTAGTGAGTATAGTAATTCTCGTTCTATCGATCATATAAGCATAGTATGGCTAATAATATGAGTTAGATTGATAATAATAAGAGTAATAACTACAGTAATTGTCGTTCTATCGATCATATAAGCATAATAAGGCTAATAATATGAGTTAGAGTGATAATACTAAGAGTAGTGAGTATAGTAATTCTCATTCTATCGATCATATAAGCATAATATGGCTAATAATATGAGTTAGATTGATAATAATAACAGTAATAACTACAGTAATTGTCGTTCTATCGATCATATAAGCATAATAAGGCTAATAATATGAGTTAGAGTGATAATACTAAGAGTAGTGAGTATAGTAATTCTCATTCTATCGATCATATAAGCATAATATGGCTAATAATATGAGTTAGATTGATAATAATAAGAGTAATGAGTATAGTAATTGTAGTTCTATCGATCATATCGGCATAATATTGTTAATAATATGAGTTAGATTCATAATAATAAGAGTAATAAGTATAGTAATTGTCGTTCTATCGATCATATAAGCATAATATGGCTAATAATATGAGTTAGATTGATAATAATAAGAGTAATAAGTATAGTAATTGTCGTTCTCTCGATCATATAAGCATAATATGGCTAATAATATGAGTTAGAGTGATAATACTAAGAGTAGTGAGTATAGTAATTCTCATTCTATCGATCATATAAGCATAATATGGCTAATAATATGAGTTAGATTGATAATAATAACAGTAATAAGTATAGTAATTGTCGTTCTATCGATAATATAAGCATAATATGGCTAATAATATGAGTTAGATTGATAATAATAAGAGTAGTAACTACAGTAATTGTCGTTCTATCGATCATATAAGCATAATAAGGCTAATAATATGAGTTAGATTGATAATAATAAGAGTAATAAGTATAGTAATTGTCGTTCTATCGATCATATAAGCATAATAAGGCTAATAATATGAGTTAGATTGATAATAATAAGAGTAATAACTACAGTAATTGTCGTTCTATCGATCATATAAGCATAATAAGGCTAATAATATGAGTTAGATTGATAATAATAAGAGTAATAAGTATAGTAATTGTCGTTCTCTCGATCATACAAGCATAATATGGCTAATAATATGAGTTAGAGTGATAATACTAAGAGTAGTGAGTATAGTAATTCTCATTCTATCGATCATTTAAGCATAATATGGCTAATAATATGAGTTAGATTGATAATAATAAGAGTAATGAGTATAGTAATTGTAGTTCTATCGATCATATCGGCATAGTATGGTTAATAATATGAGTTAGATTCATAATAATAAGAGTAATAAGTATAGTAATTGTCGTTCTATCGATCATATAAGCATAATATGGCTAATAATATGAGTTAGATTGATAATACTAAGAGTAGTGAGTATAGTAATTCTCGTTCTATCGATCATATAAGCATAATATGGCTAATAATATGAGTTAGATTGATAATAATAAGAGTAATAACTACAGTAATTGTCGTTCTATCGATCATATAAGCATAATAAGGCTAATAATATGAGTTAGATTGATAATAATAAGAGTAATAAGTATAGTAATTGTCGTTCTCTCGATCATACAAGCATAATATGGCTAATAATATGAGTTAGAGTGATAATACTAAGAGTAGTGAGTATAGTAATTCTCATTCTATCGATCATTTAAGCATAATATGGCTAATAATATCAGTTAGATTGATAATAATAACAGTAATATGTATAGTAATTGTCGTTCTATCGATAATATAACCATAATATGGCTAATAATATGAGTTAGATTGATAATACTAACAGTAGTGAGTATAGTAATTCTCGTTCTATCGATCATATAAGCATAATATGGCTAATAATATGAGTTAGATTGATAGTAATAAGAGTAATAACTACAGTAATTGTCGTTCTATCGATCATATAAGCATAATAAGGCTAATAATATGAGTTAGAGTGATAATACTAAGAGTAGTGAGTATAGTAATTCTCATTCTATCGATCATATAAGCATAATATGGCTAATAATATGAGTTAGATTGATAATAATAACAGTAATAACTACAGTAATTGTCGTTCTATCGATCATATAAGCATAATAAGGCTAATAATATGAGTTAGAGTGATAATACTAAGAGTAGTGAGTATAGTAATTCTCATTCTATCGATCATATAAGCATAATATGGCTAATAATATGAGTTAGATTGATAATAATAAGAGTAATGAGTATAGTAATTGTAGTTCTATCGATCATATCGGCATAATATTGTTAATAATATGAGTTAGATTCATAATAATAAGAGTAATAAGTATAGTAATTGTCGTTCTATCGATCATATAAGCATAATATGGCTAATAATATGAGTTAGATTGATAATAATAAGAGTAATAAGTATAGTAATTGTCGTTCTCTCGATCATATAAGCATAATATGGCTAATAATATGAGTTAGAGTGATAATACTAAGAGTAGTGAGTATAGTAATTCTCATTCTATCGATTATATAAGCATAATATGGCTAATAATATGAGTTAGATTGATAATAATAACAGTAATAAGTATAGTAATTGTCGTTCTATCGATAATATAAGCATAATATGGCTAATAATATGAGTTAGATTGATAATACTAAGAGTAGTGAGTATAGTAATTGTCGTTCTATCGATCATATAAGCATAATATGGCTAATAATATGAGTTAGATTGATAATAATAAGAGTAATAAGTATAGTATTTGTCGTTCTATCGATCATGTAAGCATAATATGGCTAATAATACGAGTTAGATTGATAATAATAAGAGTAATGAGTATAGTAATTGTAGATCTATCGATCATTTAAGCATAATATGGCTAATAATAGGAGTTAGATTGATAATAATAACAGTAATAAGTATAGTAATTGTCGTTCTATCGATCATTTAAGCATAATATGGCTAATAATATGAGTTAGATTGATAATACTAAGAGTAGTGAGTATAGTAATTCTCGTTCTATCGATCATATAAGCATAATATGGCTAATAATATGGGTTAGATTGATAATAATAAGAGTAATAAGTATAGTATTTGTCGTTCTATCGATTATATAAGCATAATATGGCTAATAATATGAGTTAGATTGATAATAATAAGAGTAATAAGTATAGGAATTGTCGTTCTATCGATCACTTAAGCATAATATGGGTAATAATATGAGTCAGATTGATGATAATAAGAGTAATAAGTATAGTAATTGTCGTTCTATCGATAATATAAGCATAATATGGCTAATAATATGAGTTAGATTGATAATACTAAGAGTAGTGAGTATAGTAGTTCTCGTTCCATCGATCATATAAGCATAATATGGCTAATAATATGAGTTAGATTGATAATAATAAGAGTAATAAGTATAGTAATTGTCGTTCTATCGATCATTTAAGCATAATATGGCTAATAATATGAGTTAGATTGATAATAATAACAGTAATATGTATAGTAATTGTCGTTCTATCGATAATATAAGCATAATATGGCTAATAATATGAGTTAGATTGATAATACTAAGAGTAGTGAGTATAGTGATTCTCGCTCTATCGATCATATAAGCATAATATGGCTAATAATATGAGTTAGATTGATAATAATAAGAGTAATGAGTATAGTAATTGTAGTTCTATCGATCATATCGGCATAGTATGGTTAATAATATGAGTTAGATTCATAATAATAAGAGTAATAAGTATAGTAATTGTCGTTCTATCGATCATATAAGCATAATATGGCTAATAATATGAGTTAGATTGATAATACTAAGAGTAGTGAGTATAGTAATTCTCGTTCTATCGATCATATAAGCATAATATGGCTAATAATATGAGTTAGATTGATAATAATAAGAGTAATAACTACAGTAATTGTCGTTCTATCGATCATATAAGCATAATAAGGCTAATAATATGAGTTAGATTGATAATAATAAGAGTAATAAGTATAGTAATTGTCGTTCTCTCGATCATACAAGCATAATATGGCTAATAATATGAGTTAGAGTGATAATACTAAGAGTAGTGAGTATAGTAATTCTCATTCTATCGATCATTTAAGCATAATATGGCTAATAATATGAGTTAGATTGATAATAATAAGAGTAATGAGTATAGTAATTGTAGTTCTATCGATCATATCGGCATAGTATGGTTAATAACATGAGTTAGATTCATAATAATAAGAGTAATAAGTATAGTAATTGTCGTTCTATCGATCATATAAGCATAATATGGCTAATAATATGAGTTAGATTGATAATACTAAGAGTAGTGAGTATAGTAATTCTCGTTCTATCGATCATATAAGCATAATATGGCTAATAATATGAGTTAGATTGATAATAATAAGAGTAATAACTACAGTAATTGTCGTTCTATCGATCATATAAGCATAATAAGGCTAATAATATGAGTTAGATTGATAATAATAAGAGTAATAAGTATAGTAATTGTCGTTCTCTCGATCATACAAGCATAATATGGCTAATAATATGAGTTAGAGTGATAATACTAAGAGTAATAAGTATAGTAATTGTCGTTCTATCGATCATTTAAGCATAATATGGGTAATAATATGAGTCAGATTGATAATAATAACAGTAATAAGTATAGTAATTGTCGTTCTATCGATAATATAAGCATAATATGGCTAATAATATGAGTTAGATTGATAATACTAAGAGTAGTGAGTATAGTAGTTCTCGTTCTATCGATCATTTAAGCATAATATGGCTAATAATATGAGTTAGATTGATAATAATAACAGTAATAAGTATAGTAATTGTCGTTCTATCGATAATATAGCCATAATATGGCTAATAATATGAGTTAGATTGATAATACTAAGAGTAGTGAATATAGTAATTCTCGTTCTATCGATCATATATGCATAATATGGCTAATAATATGAGTTAGATTGATAATAATAAGAGTAATAACTACAGTAATTGTCGTTCTATCGATCATATAAGCATAATAAGGCTAATAATATGAGTTAGAGTGATAATACTAAGAGTAGTGAGAATAGGAATTCTCATTCTATCGATCATATAAGCATAATATGGCTAATAATATGAGTTAGACTGATAATAATAAGAGTAATGAGTATAGTAATTGTAGTTCTATCGATCATTTAAGCATAATATGGCTAATAATATGAGTTAGATTGATAATAATAAGAGTAATGAGTATAGTAATTGTAGTTCTATCGATCATATCTGCATAATATGGTTAATAATATGAGTTAGATTGATAATAATAAGAGTAGTAAGTATAGTATTTGTCGTTCTATCGATCATATAAGCATAATATGGCTAATAATATGAGTTAGATTGATAATAATAAGAGTAATAAGTATAGTAATTGTCGTTCTATCGATCATTTAAGCATAATATGGGTAATAATATGAGTCAGATTGATAATAATAAGAGTAATAAGTATAGTAATTGTCATTCTATCGATCATTTAAGCATAATATGGGTAATAATATGAGTCAGATTGATAATAATAACAGTAATAAGTATAGTAATTGTCGTTCTATCGATAATATAAGCATAATATGGCTAATAATATGAGTTAGATTGATAATAATAAGAGTAATAAGTATAGTAATTGTCGTTCTATCGATAATATAAGCATAATATGGCTAATAATATGAGTTAGATTGATAATACTAAGAGTAGTGAGTATAGTAATTGTCGTTCTATCGATCATATAAGCATAATATGGCTAATAATATGAGTTAGATTGATAATAATAAGAGTAATAAGTATAGTATTTGTCGTTCTATCGATCATGTAAGCATAATATGGCTAATAATACGAGTTAGATTGATAATAATAAGAGTAATGAGTATAGTAATTGTAGATATATCGATCATATAAGCATAATATGGCTAATAGTATGAGTTAGATTGATAATAATAAGAGTAATGAGTATAGTAATTGTAGATCTATCGATCATTTAAGCACAATATGTCTAATAATATGAGTTAGATTTATAATAATAACAGTAATAAGTATAGTAATTGTCGTTCTATCGATGATTTAAGCATAATATGGGTAATCATATGGGTCAGATTGATAATAATAACAGTAATAAGTATAGTAATTGTCGTTCTATCGATAATATAAGCATAATATGGCTAATAATATGAGTTAGATTGATAATAATAAGAGTAATAAGTATAGTATTTGTCGTTCTATCGATCATATAAGCATAATATGGCTAATAATATGTGTTAGATTGATAATACTAAGAGTAATAAGTATAGTAATTGTCGTTCTATCGATCATATAAGCATAATATGGCTAATAATATGAGTTAGATTGATAATACTAAGAGTAGTGAGTACAGTAATTCTCGTTCTATCGATCATATAAGCATAATATGGCTAATAGTATGAGTTAGATTGATAATAATAAGAGTAATGAGTATAGTAATTGTAGATCTATCGATCATTTAAGCATAATATGGCTAATAATATGAATTTGGTTGATAATAATAAGAGTAATGAGTATAGTAATTGTAGTTCTATCGATCATATCTGCATAATATGGTCAATAATATGAGTTAGATTGATAATAATAAGAGTAGTGAGTATAGTAGTTCTCGTTCTATCGATCATATAAGCATAATATGGCTAATAATATGAGTTAGATTGATAATGATAAGAGTAATAAGTATAGTATTTGTCGTTCTATCGATCATGTAAGCATAATATGGCTAATAATACGAGTTAGATTGATAATAATATGAGTAATGAGTATAGTAATTGTAGATCTATCGATCATTTAAGCATAATATGGCTAATAATATGAGTTAGATTGATAATAATAACAGTAATAAGTATAGTAATTGTCGTTCTGTCGATAATATAAGCATAATATGGCTAATAATATGAGTTAGATTGATAATACTAAGAGTAGTGAGTATAGTAGTTCTCGTTCTATCGATAATATAATCATAATATGGCTAATAATATGAGTTAGATTGATAATACTAAGAGTAGTGAGTATAGTAATTCTCGTTCTATCGATCATATAAGCATAATATGGCTAATAATATGAGTTAGATTGATAATAATAAGAGTAATAAGTATAGTAATTGTCGTTCTATCGATCATTTAAGCATAATATGGGTAATAATATGAGTTAGATTGATAATAATAAGAGTAATAAGTATAGTAATTGTCGTTCTATCGATCATATAAGCATAATATGGCTAATAATATGAGTTAGATTGATAATACTAAGAGTAGTGAGTATAGTAATTCTCGTTCTATCGATCATATAAGCATAATATGGCTAATAATATGAGTTAGATTGATAATAATAAGAGTAATAAGTATAGTATCTGTCGTTCTATCGATCATATAAGCATAATATGGCTAATAATATGAGTTAGATTGATAATAATAACAGTAATAAGTATAGTAATTGTCGTTCTATCGATAATATAAGCATAATATGGCTAATAATATGAGTTAGATTGATAATACTAAGAGTAGTGAGTATAGTAATTGTCGTTCTATCGATCATATAAGCATAATATGGCTAATAATATGAGTTAGATTGATAATAATAAGAGTAATAAGTATAGTATTTGTCGTTCTATCGATCATGTAAGCATAATATGGCTAATAATACGAGTTAGATTGATAATAATAAGAGTAATGAGTATAGTAATTGTAGATCTACCGATCATTTAAGCATAATATGGGTAATAATATGAGTCAGATTGATAATAATAACAGTAATAAGTATAGTAATTGTCGTTCTATCGATAATATAAGCATAATATGGCTAATAATATGAGTTAGATTGATAATAATAAGAGTAATAAGTATAGTATTTGTCGTTCTATCGATCATATAAGCATAATATGGCTAATAATATGTGTTAGATTGATAATACTAAGAGTAATAAGTATAGTAATTGTCGTTCTATCGATCATATAAGCATAATATGGCTAATAATATGAGTTAGATTGATAATACTAAGAGTAGTGAGTACAGTAATTCTCGTTCTATCGATCATATAAGCATAATATGGCTAATAGTATGAGTTAGATTGATAATAATAAGAGTAATGAGTATAGTAATTGTAGATCTATCGATCATTTAAGCATAATATGGCTAATAATATGAATTTGGTTGATAATAATAAGAGTAATGAGTATAGTAATTGTAGTTCTATCGATCATATCTGCATAATATGGTTAATAATATGAGTTAGATTGATAATAATAAGAGTAGTGAGTATAGTAGTTCTCGTTCTATCGATCATATAAGCATAATATGGCTAATAATATGAGTTAGATTGATAATGATAAGAGTAATAAGTATAGTATTTGTCGTTCTATCGATCATGTAAGCATAATATGGCTAATAATACGAGTTAGATTGATAATAATATGAGTAATGAGTATAGTAATTGTAGATCTATCGATCATTTAAGCATAATATGGCTAATAATATGAGTTAGATTGATAATAATAACAGTAATAAGTATAGTAATTGTCGTTCTGTCGATAATATAAGCATAATATGGCTAATAATATGAGTTAGATTGATAATACTAAGAGTAGTGAGTATAGTAGTTCTCGTTCTATCGATAATATAATCATAATATGGCTAATAATATGAGTTAGATTGATAATACTAAGAGTAGTGAGTATAGTAATTCTCGTTCTATCGATCATATAAGCATAATATGGCTAATAATATGAGTTAGATTGATAATAATAAGAGTAATAAGTATAGTAATTGTCGTTCTATCGATCATTTAAGCATAATATGGGTAATAATATGAGTTAGATTGATAATAATAAGAGTAATAAGTATAGTAATTGTCGTTCTATCGATCATATAAGCATAATATGGCTAATAATATGAGTTAGATTGATAATACTAAGAGTAGTGAGTATAGTAATTCTCGTTCTATCGATCATATAAGCATAATATGGCTAATAATATGAGTTAGATTGATAATAATAAGAGTAATGTGTATAGTAATTGTAGATCTATTGATCATTTAAGCATAATATGGCTAATAATATGAGTTAGATTGATAATAATAACAGTAATAAGTATAGTAATTGTCGTTCTATCGATCATTTAAGCATAATATGGGTAATAATATGAGTCAGATTGATAATAATAACAGTAATAAGTATAGTAATTGTCGTTCTATCGATCATATAAGCATAATATGGCTAATAATATGAGTTAGATTGATAATACTAAGAGTAGTGAGTATAGTAATTCTCGTCCTATCGATCATATAAGCATAATATGGCTAATAATATGAGTTAGATTGATAATAATAACAGTAATAAGTATAGTAATTCTCGTTCTATCGATCATATAAGCATAATATGGGTAATAATATGAGTTAGATTGATAATAATAAGAGTAATGAGTATAGTAATTGTAGATCTATCGATCATTTAAGCATAATATGGCTAATAATATGAGTTAGATTGATAATACTAAGAGTAGTGAATATAGTAATTCTCGTTCTATCGATCATATATGCATAATATGGCTAATAATATGAGTTAGATTGATAATAATAAGAGTAATAACTACAGTAATTGTCGTTCTATCCATCATATAAGCATAATAAGGCTAATAATATGAGTTAGAGTGATAATACTAAGAGTAGTGAGTATAGTAATTCTCATTCTATCGATCATATAAGCATAATATGGCTAATAATATGAGTTAGACTGATAATAATAAGAGTAATGAGTATAGTAATTGTAGTTCTATCGATCATTTAAGCATAATATGGCTAATAATATGAGTTAGATTGATAATAATAAGAGTAATGAGTATAGTAATTGTAGTTCTATCGATCATATCTGCATAATATGGTTAATAATATGAGTTAGATTGATAATAATAAGAGTAGTAAGTATAGTATTTGTCGTTCTATCGATCATATAAGCATAATATGGCTAATAATATGAGTTAGATTGATAATAATAAGAGTAATAAGTATAGTAATTGTCGTTCTATCGATCATTTAAGCATAATATGGGTAATAATATGAGTCAGATTGATAATAATAACAGTAATAAGTATAGTAATTGTCGTTCTATCGATAATATAAGCATAATATGACTAATAATATGAGTTAGATTGATAATACTAAGAGTAGTGAGTATAGTAGTTCTCGTTCTATCGATCATATAAGCATAATATGGCTAATAATATGAGTTAGATTGATAATAATAAGAGTAATAAGTATAGTAATTGTCGTTCTATCGATAATATAAGCATAATATGGCTAATAATATGAGTTAGATTGATAATACTAAGAGTAGTGAGTATAGTAATTGTCGTTCTATCGATCATATAAGCATAATATGGCTAATAATATGAGTTAGATTGATAATAATAAGAGTAATAAGTATAGTATTTGTCGTTCTATCGATCATGTAAGCATAATATGGCTAATAATACGAGTTAGATTGATAATAATAAGAGTAATGAGTATAGTAATTGTAGATATATCGATCATTTAAGCATAATATGGCTAATAATATGAGTTAGATTGATAATAATAACAGTAATAAGTATAGTAATTGTCGTTCTATCGATAACATAATCATAATATGGCTAATAAGATGAGTTAGATTGATAATACTAAGAGTAGTGAGTATAGTAATTCTCGTTCTATCGATCATATAAGCATAATATGGCTAATAATATGAGTTAGATTGATAATAATAAGAGTAATAAGTATAGTATCTGTCGTTCTATCGATCATATAAGCATAATATGGCTAATAATATGAGTTAGATTGATAATAATAAGAGTAATAAGTATAGTAATTGTCATTCTATCGATCATTTAAGCATAATATGGGTAATAATATGAGTCAGATTGATAATAATAGCAGTAATAAGTATAGTAATTGTCGTTCTATCGATAATATAAGCATAATATGGCTAATAATATGAGTTAGATTGATAATAATAAGAGTAATAAGTATAGTAATTGTCGTTCTATCGATCATATAAGCATAATATGGCTAATAATATGAGTTAGATTGATAATAATAGCAGTAATAAGTATAGTAATTGTCGTTCTATCGATAATATAAGCATAATATGGCTAATAATATGAGTTAGATTGATAATAATAAGAGTAATAAGTATAGTAATTGTCGTTCTATCGATCATATAAGCATAATATGGCTAATAATATGAGTTAGATTGATAATACTAAGAGTAGTGAGTATAGTAATTCTCGTTCTATCGATCATATAAGCATAATATGGCTAATAGTATGAGTTAGATTGATAATAATAAGAGTAATGAGTATAGTAATTGTAGATCTATCGATCATTTAAGCATAATATGGCTAATAATATGAGTTAGATTGATAATAATAACAGTAATAAGTATAGTAATTGTCGTTCTATCGATGATTTAAGCATAATATGGGTAATAATATGGGTCAGATTGATAATAATAACAGTAATAAGTATAGTAATTGTCGTTCTATCGATAATATAAGCATAATATGGCTAATAATATAAGTTAGATTGATAATACTAAGAGTAGTGAGTATAGTAATTGTCGTTCTATCGATCATATAAGCATAATATGGCTAATAATATGAGTTAGATTGATAATAATAAGAGTAATAAGTATAGTATTTGTCGTTCTATCGATCATGTAAGCATAATATGGCTAATAATACGAGTTAGATTGATAATAATAAGAGTAATGAGTATAGTAATTGTAGATCTATCGATCATTTAAGCATAATATGGCTAATAATATGAGTTAGATTGATAATAATAACAGTAATAAGTATAGTAATTGTCGTTCTATCGATAATATAACCATAATATGGCTAATAATATGAGTTAGATTGATAATACTAAGAGTAGTGAATATAGTAATTCTCGTTCTATCGATCATATATGCATCATATGGCTAATAATATGAGTTAGATTGATAATAATAAGAGTAATAACTACAGTAATTGTCGTTCTATCGATCATATAAGCATAATAAGGCTAATAATATGAGTTAGAGTGATAATACTAAGAGTAGTGAGTATAGGAATTCTCATTCTATCGATCATATGAGCATAATATGGCTAATAATATGAGTTAGATTGATAATAATAAGAGTAATAAGTATAGAATCTGTCGTTCTATCGATCATATAAGCATAATATGGCTAATAATATGAGTTAGATTGATAATAATAAGAGTAATAAGTATAGTAATTGTCATTCTATCGATCATTTAAGCATAATATGGGTAATAATATGAGTCAGATTGATAATAATAACAGTAATAAGTATAGTAATTGGCGTTCTATCGATAATATAAGCATAATATGGCTAATAATATGAGTTAGATTGATAATAATAAGAGTAATAAGTATAGTAATTGTCGTTCTATCGATCATATAAGCATAATATGGCTAATAATATGAGTTAGATTGATAATACTAAGAGTAGTGAGTATAGTAATTCTCGTTCTATCGATCATATAAGCATAATATGGCTAATAATATGAGTTAGATTGATAATAATAAGAGTAATGAGTATAGTAATTGTCGTTCTATCGATCATATAAGCATAATAAGGCTAATAATATGAGTTAGATTGATAATAATAAGAGTCATAAGTATAGTATTTGTCGTTCTATCGATCATGTAAGCATAATATGGCTAATAATACGAGTTAGATTGATAATAATAAGAGTAATGAGTATAGTAATTGTAGATCTATCGATCATTTAAGCATAATATGGCTAATAATATGAGTTAGATTGATAATAATAACAGTAATAAGTATAGTAATTGTCGTTCTATCGATAATATAATCATAATATGCCTAATAATATGAGTTAGATTGATAATACTAAGAGTAGTGAGTATAGTAATTCTCGTTCTATCGATCATATAAGCATAATATGGCTAATAATATGAGTTAGATTGATAATAATAAGAGTAATAAGTATAGTATTTGTCGTTCTATCGATCATATAAGCATAATATGGCTAATAATATGAGTTAGATTGATAATAATAAGAGTAATAAGTATAGTAATTGTCATTCTATCGATCATTTAAGCATAATATGGGTAATAATATGAGTCAGATTGATAATAATAAGAGTAATAAGTATAGTAATTGTCGTTCTATCGATAATATAAGCATAATATGGCTAATAATATGAGTTAGATTGATAATACTAAGAGTAATAAGTATAGTAATTGTCGTTCTATCGATCATATAAGCATAATATGGCTAATAATATGAGTTAGATTGATAATAATAAGAGTAGTGAGTATAGTAATTCTCGTTCTATCGATCATATAAGCATAATATGGCTAATAATATGAGTTAGATTGATAATAATAAGAGTAATGAGTACAGTAATTGTAGATCTATCGATCATTTAAGCATAATATGGCTAATAATATGAGTTAGATTGATAATAATAACAGTAATAAGTATAGTAATTGTCGTTCTATCGATCATTTAAGCATAATATGGCTAATAATATGAGTCAGATTGATAATAATAACAGTAATAAGTATAGTAATTGTCGTTCTATCGATAATATAAGCATAATATGGCTAATAATATGAGTTTGATTGATAATACTAAGAGTGGTGAGTATAGTAGTTCTCGTTCTATCGATCATATAAGCATAATATGGCTAATAATATGAGTTAGATTGATAATAATAAGAGTAATAAGTATAGTAATTGTCGTTCTATCGATCATATAAGCATAATATGGCTAATAATATGAGTTAGATTGATAATACTAAGAGTAGTGAGTATAGTAATTCTCGTTCTATCGATCATATAAGCATAACATGGCTTAATAATATGAGTTAGATTGAAAATAATAAGAGTAATGAGTATAGTAATTGTAGATCTATCGATCATTTAAGCATAATATGGCTAATAATATGAGTTAGATTGATAATAATAACAGTAATAAGTATAGTAATTGTCGTTCTATCGATAATATAACCATAATATGGCTAATAATATGAGTTAGATGATAACACTAAGAGTAGTGAATATAGTAATTCTCGTTCTATCGATCATATATGCATAATATGGCTAATAATATGAGTTAGATTGATAATAATAAGAGTAATAACTACAGTAATTGTCGTTCTATCGATCATATAAGCATAATAAGGCTAATAATATGAGTTAGAGTGATAATACTAAGAGTAGTGAGTATAGTAATTCTCATTCTATCGATCATATAAGCATAATATGGCTAATAATATCAGTTAGATTGATAATAATAAGAGTAATGAGTATAGTAATTGTAGTTCTATCGATCATATCGGCATAATATGTTAATAATATGAGTTAGATTCATAATAATAAGAGTAATAAGTATAGTAATTGTCGTTCTATCGATCATATAAGCATAATATGGCTAATAATATGAGTTAGATTGATAATAATAAGAGTAATAAGTATAGTAATTGTCGTTCTCTCGATCATATAAGCATAATATGGCTAATAATATGAGTTAGATGGATAATAATAAGAGTAATAAGTATAGTAATTGTCGTTCTCTCGATTATATAAGCATAATATGGCTAATAATATGAGTTAGATTGATAATAATAACAGTAATAAGTATAGTAATTGTCGTTCTATCGATAATATAATCATAATATGGCTAATAAGATGAGTTAGATTGATAATACTAAGAGTAGTGAGTATAGTAATTCTCGTTCTATCGATCATATAAGCATAATATGGCTAATAATATGAGTTAGATTGATAATAATAAGAGTAATAAGTATAGTATCTGTCGTTCTATCGATCATATAAGCATAATATGGCTAATAATATGAGTTAGATTGATAATAATAAGAGTAATAAGTATAGTAATTGTCATTCTATCGATCATTTAAGCATAATATGGGTAATAATATGAGTCAGATTGATAATAATAACAGTAATAAGTATAAGTAATTGTCGTTCTATCGATAATATAAGCATAATATGGCTAATAATATGAGTTAGATTGATAATAATAAGAGTAATAAGTATAGTAATTGTCGTTCTATCGATCATATAAGCATAATATGGCTAATAATATGAGTTAGATTGATAATACTAAGAGTAGTGAGTATAGTAATTCTCGTTCTATCGATCATATAAGCATAATATGGCTAATAGTATGAGTTAGATTGATAATAATAAGAGTAATGAGTATAGTAATTGTAGATCTATCGATCATTTAAGCATAATATGGCTAATAATATGAGTTAGATTGATAATAATAACAGTAATAAGTATAGTAATTGTCGTTCTATCGATGATTTAAGCATAATATGGGTAATAATATGGGTCAGATTGATAATAATAACAGTAATAAGTACAGTAATTGTCGTTCTATCGATAATATAAGCATAATATGGCTAATAATATAAGTTAGATTGATAATACTAAGAGTAGTGAGTATAGTAATTGTCGTTCTATCGATCATATAAGCATAATATGGCTAATAATATGAGTTAGATTGATAATAATAAGAGTAATAAGTATAGTATTTGTCGTTCTATCGATCATGTAAGCATAATATGGCTAATAATACGAGTTAGATTGATAATAATAAGAGTAATGAGTATAGTAATTGTAGATCTATCGATCATTTAAGCATAATATGGCTAATAATATGAGTTAGATTGATAATAATAACAGTAATAAGTATAGTAATTGTCGTTCTATCGATAATATAACCATAATATGGCTAATAATATGAGTTAGATTGATAATACTAAGAGTAGTGAATATAGTAATTCTCGTTCTATCGATCATATATGCATCATATGGCTAATAATATGAGTTAGATTGATAATAATAAGAGTAATAACTACAGTAATTGTCGTTCTATCGATCATATAAGCATAATAAGGCTAATAATATGAGTTAGAGTGATAATACTAAGAGTAGTGAGTATAGGAATTCTCATTCTATCGATCATATGAGCATAATATGGCTAATAATATGAGTTAGATTGATAATAATAAGAGTAATAAGTATAGAATCTGTCGTTCTATCGATCATATATGCATAATATGGCTAATAATATGAGTTAGATTGATAATAATAAGAGTAGTGAGTATAGTAATTCTCGTTCTATCGATCATATAAGCATAATATGGCTAATAATATGAGTTAGATTGATAATAATAAGAGTAATAAGTATAGTAATTGTAGATCTATCGATCATTTAAGCATAATATGGCTAATAATATGAGTTAGATTGATAATAATAACAGTAATAAGTATAGTAATTGTCGTTCTATCGATGATTTAAGCATAATATGGGTAATAATATGGGTCAGATTGATAATAATAACAGTAATAAGTACAGTAATTGTCGTTCTATCGATAATATAAGCATAATATGGCTAATAATATAAGTTAGATTGATAATACTAAGAGTAGTGAGTATAGTAATTGTCGTTCTATCGATCATATAAGCATAATATGGCTAATAATATGAGTTAGATTGATAATAATAAGAGTAATAAGTATAGTATTTGTCGTTCTATCGATCATGTAAGCATAATATGGCTAATAATACGAGTTAGATTGATAATAATAAGAGTAATGAGTATAGTAATTGTAGATCTATCGATCATTTAAGCATAATATGGCTAATAATATGAGTTAGATTGATAATAATAACAGTAATAAGTATAGTAATTGTCGTTCTATCGATAATATAACCATAATATGGCTAATAATATGAGTTAGATTGATAATACTAAGAGTAGTGAATATAGTAATTCTCGTTCTATCGATCATATATGCATCATATGGCTAATAATATGAGTTAGATTGATAATAATAAGAGTAATAACTACAGTAATTGTCGTTCTATCGATCATATAAGCATAATAAGGCTAATAATATGAGTTAGAGTGATAATACTAAGAGTAGTGAGTATAGGAATTCTCATTCTATCGATCATATGAGCATAATATGGCTAATAATATGAGTTAGATTGATAATAATAAGAGTAATAAGTATAGAATCTGTCGTTCTATCGATCATATATGCATAATATGGCTAATAATATGAGTTAGATTGATAATAATAAGAGTAATAAGTATAGTAATTGTGATTCTATCGATCATTTAAGCATAATATGGGTAATAATATGAGTCAGATTGATAATAATAACAGTAATAAGTATAGTAATTGGCGTTCTATCGATAATATAAGCATAATATGGCTAATAATATGAGTTAGATTGATAATAATAAGAGTAATAAGTATAGTAATTGTCGTTCTATCGATCATATAAGCATAATATGGCTAATAATATGAGTTAGATTGATAATACTAAGAGTAGTGAGTATAGTAATTCTCGTTCTATCGATCATATAAGCATAATATGGCTAATAATATGAGTTAGATTGATAATAATAAGAGTAATGAGTATAGTAATTGTCGTTCTATCGATCATATAAGCATAATAAGGCTAATAATATGAGTTAGATTGATAATAATAAGAGTCATAAGTATAGTATTTGTCGTTCTATCGATCATGTAAGCATAATATGGCTAATAATACGAGTTAGATTGATAATAATAAGAGTAATGAGTATAGTAATTGTAGATCTATCGATCATTTAAGCATAATATGGCTAATAATATGAGTTAGATTGATAATAATAACAGTAATAAGTATAGAAATTGTCGTTCTATCGATAATATAATCATAATATGCCTAATAATATGAGTTAGATTGATAATACTAAGAGTAGTGAGTATAGTAATTCTCGTTCTATCGATCATATAAGCATAATATGGCTAATAATATGAGTTAGATTGATAATAATAAGAGTAATAAGTATAGTATTTGTCGTTCTATCGATCATATAAGCATAATATGGCTAATAATATGAGTTAGATTGATAATAATAAGAGTAATAAGTATAGTAATTGTCATTCTATCGATCATTTAAGCATAATATGGGTAATAATATGAGTCAGATTGATAATAATAAGAGTAATAAGTATAGTAATTGTCGTTCTATCGATAATATAAGCATAATATGGCTAATAATATGAGTTAGATTGATAATACTAAGAGTAATAAGTATAGTAATTGTCGTTCTATCGATCATATAAGCATAATATGGCTAATAATATGAGTTAGATTGATAATAATAAGAGTAGTGAGTATAGTAATTCTCGTTCTATCGATCATATAAGCATAATATGGCTAATAATATGAGTTAGATTGATAATAATAAGAGTAATGAGTACAGTAATTGTAGATCTATCGATCATTTAAGCATAATATGGCTAATAATATGAGTTAGATTGATAATAATAACAGTAATAAGTATAGTAATTGTCGTTCTATCGATCATTTAAGCATAATATGGCTAATAATATGAGTCAGATTGATAATAATAACAGTAATAAGTATAGTAATTGTCGTTCTATCGATAATATAAGCATAATATGGCTAATAATATGAGTTAGATTGATAATAATAAGAGTAATAAGTATAGTAATTGTCGTTCTATCGATCATATAAGCATAATATGGCTAATAATATGAGTTAGATTGATAATACTAAGAGTAGTGAGTATAGTAATTCTCGTTCTATCGATCATATAAGCATAATATGGCTAATAGTATGAGTTAGATTGATAATAATAAGAGTAGTCAGTATAGTAGTTCTCGTTCTATCGATCATATAAGCATAATATGGGTAATAATATGAGTTAGATTGATAATAATAAGAGTAACAAGTATAGTAATTGTCGTGCTATCGATCATATAAGCATAATATGGCTAATAATATGAGTTAGATTGATAATACTAAGAGTAGTGAGTATAGTAATTCTCGTTCTATCGATCATATAAGCATAATATGGCTAATAATATGAGTTAGGCTGATAATAATAAGAGTAGTAAGTATAGTATTTGTCGTTCTATCGATCATATAAGCATAATATGGCTAATAATATAAGTTAGATTGATAATAATAAGAGTAATAAGTATAGTAATTGTCGTTCTATCGATCATTTAAGCATAATATGGGTAATAATATGAGTTAGATTGATAATACTAAGAGTAGTGAGTATAGTAGTTCTCGTTCTATCGATCATATAAGCATAATATGGCTAATAATATGAGTTAGATTGATAATAATAAGAGTAATAAGTATAGTAATTGTCGTTCTATCGATCATTTAAGCATAATATGGCTAATAATATGAGTTAGATTGAAAATAATAACAGTAATAAGTATAGTAATCCTCATTCTATCGATCATATAAGCATAATATGGCTAATAATATGAGTTAGGCTGATAATAATAAGAGTAATAAGTATAGTAATTGTCGTTCTATCGATCATATAAGCATAATATGGTTAATAATATGAGTCAGATTGATAATAATAAGAGTAGTAAGTATAGTATTTGTCGTTCTATCGATCATATAAGCATAATATGGCTAATAATATAAGTTAGATTGATAATAATAAGAGTAATAAGTATAGTAATTGTCGTTCTATCGATCATTTAAGCATAATATGGCTAATAATATGAGTCAGATTGATAATAATAACAGTAATAAGTATAGTAATTGTCGTTCTATCGATAATATAAGCATAATATGGCTAATAATATGAGTTAGATTGATAATACTAAGAGTAGTCAGTATAGTAGTTCTCGTTCTATCGATCATATAAGCATAATATGGGTAATAATATGAGTTAGATTGATAATAATAAGAGTAATAAGTATAGTAATTGTCGTTCTATCGATCATATAAGCATAATATGGCTAATAATATGAGTTAGATTGATAATACTAAGAGTAGTGAGTATAGTAATTCTCGTTCTATCGATCATATAAGCATAATATGGCTAATAATATGAGTTAGATTGATAATAATAAGAGTAATGAGTATAGTAATTGTAGATCTATCGATCATTTAAGCATAATATGGCTAATAATATGAGTTAGATTGAAAATAATAACAGTAATAAGTATAGTAATTGTCGTTCTATCGATCATTTAAGCATAATATGGGTAATAATATGAGTCAGATTGATAATAATAACAGTAATAAGTATAGTAATTGTCGTTCTATCGATAATATAAGCATAATATGGCTAATAATATGAGTTAGATTGATAATACTAAGAGTAGTGAGTATAGTAGTTCTCGTTCTATCGATCATATAAGCATAATATGGCTAATAATATGAGTTAGATTGATAATAATAAGAGTAATAAGTATAGTAATTGTCGTTCTATCGATCATATAAGCATAATATGGCTAATAATATGAGTTAGATTGATAATACTAAGAGTAGTGAGTATAGTAATTCTCGTTCTATCGATCATATAAGCATAGTATGGCTAATAATATGAGTTAGATTGATAATAATAAGAGTAATGAGTATAGTAATTGTAGTTCTATCGATCATTTAAGCATAATATGGCTAATAATATGAGTTAGATTGATAATAATAACAGTAATAAGTATAGTAATTGTCGTTCTATCGATAATATAACCATAATATGGCTAGCAATGAGTTAGATTGATAATACTAAGAGTAGTGAGTATAGTAATTCTCGTTCTATCGATCATATAAGCATAATAAGGCTAATAATATGAGTTAGAGTGATAATACTAAGAGTAGTGAGTATAGTAATTCTCATTCTATCGATCATATAAGCATAATATCGCTAATAATATGAGTTAGATTGATAATAATAAGAGTAATGGGTATAGTAATTGTAGTTCTATCGATCATATAAGCAAAATATGGCTAATAATATGAGTTAGATTGATAATAATAAGAGTAATAAGTATAGTAATTGTCGTTCTCTCGATCATATAAGCATAATATGGCTAATAATATGAGTTAGAGTGATAATACTAAGAGTAGTGAGTATAGTAATTCTCATTCTATCGATCATATAAGCATAATATGGCTAATAATATGAGTTAGATTGATAATAATAACAGTAATAAGTATAGTAATTGTCGTTCTATCGATAATATAAGCATAATATGGCTAATAATATGAGTTAGATTGATAATACTAAGAGTAGTGAGTATAGTAATTGTCGTTCTATCGATCATATAAGCATAATATGGCTAATAATATGAGTTAGATTGATAATAATAAGAGTAATAAGTATAGTATTTGTCGTTCTATCGATCATGTAAGCATAATATGGCTAATAATACGAGTTAGATTGATAATAATAAGAGTAATGAGTATAGTAATTGTAGATCTATCGATCATTTAAGCATAATATGGCTAATAATAGGAGTTAGATTGATAATAATAACAGTAATAAGTATAGTAATTGTCGTTCTATCGATCATTTAAGCATAATATGGCTAATAATATGAGTTAGATTGATAATACTAAGAGTAGTGAGTATAGTAATTCTCGTTCTATCGATCATATAAGCATAATATGGCTAATAATATGGGTTAGATTGATAATAATAAGAGTAATAAGTATAGTATTTGTCGTTCTATCGATTATATAAGCATAATATGGCTAATAATATGAGTTAGATTGATAATAATAAGAGTAATAAGTATAGGAATTGTCGTTCTATCGATCACTTAAGCATAATATGGGTAATAATATGAGTCAGATTGATGATAATAAGAGTAATAAGTATAGTAATTGTCGTTCTATCGATAATATAAGCATAATATGGCTAATAATATGAGTTAGATTGATAATACTAAGAGTAGTGAGTATAGTAGTTCTCGTTCCATCGATCATATAAGCATAATATGGCTAATAATATGAGTTAGATTGATAATAATAAGAGTAATAAGTATAGTAATTGTCGTTCTATCGATCACTTAAGCATAATATGGGTAATAATATGAGTCAGATTGATGATAATAAGAGTAATAAGTATAGTAATTGTCGTTCTATCGATCATATAAGCATAATATGGCTAATAATATGAGTTAGATTGATAATAATAAGAGTAATAACTACAGTAATTGTCGTTCTATCGATCATATAAGCATAATAAGGCTAATAATATGAGTTAGATTGATAATAATAAGAGTAATAAGTATAGTAATTGTCGTTCTCTCGATCATACAAGCATAATATGGCTAATAATATGAGTTAGAGTGATAATACTAAGAGTAGTGAGTATAGTAATTCTCATTCTATCGATCATTTAAGCATAATATGGCTAATAATATCAGTTAGATTGATAATAATAACAGTAATATGTATAGTAATTGTCGTTCTATCGATAATATAACCATAATATGGCTAATAATATGAGTTAGATTGATAATACTAACAGTAGTGAGTATAGTAATTCTCGTTCTATCGATCATATAAGCATAATATGGCTAATAATATGAGTTAGATTGATAGTAATAAGAGTAATAACTACAGTAATTGTCGTTCTATCGATCATATAAGCATAATAAGGCTAATAATATGAGTTAGAGTGATAATACTAAGAGTAGTGAGTATAGTAATTCTCATTCTATCGATCATATAAGCATAATATGGCTAATAATATCAGTTAGATTGATAATAATAAGAGTAATGAGTATAGTAATTGTAGTTCTATCGATCATATCGGCATAATATGGTTAATAATATGAGTTAGATTCATAATAATAAGAGTAATAAGTATAGTAATTGTCGTTCTATCGATCATATAAGCATAATATGGCTAATAATATGAGTTAGATTGATAATAATAAGAGTAATAAGTATAGTAATTGTCGTTCTCTCGATCATATAAGCATAATATGGCTAATAATATGAGTTAGATTGATAATAATAAGAGTAATAAGTATAGTATTTGTCGTTCTATCGATCATGTAAGCATAATATGGCTAATAATACGAGTTAGATTGATAATAATAAGAGTAATGAGTATAGTAATTGTAGATCTATCGATCATTTAAGCATAATATGGCTAATAATATGAGTTAGATTGATAATAATAACAGTAATAAGTATAGTAATTGTCGTTCTATCGATAATATAATCATAATATGGCTAATAATATCAGTTAGATTGATAATACTAAGAGTAGTGAGTATAGTAATTGTCGTTCTATCGATCATATAAGCATAATATGGCTAATAATATGAGTTAGATTGATAATAATAAGAGTAATAAGTATAGTATTTGTCGTTCTATCGATCATGTAAGCATAATATGGCTAATAATACGAGTTAGATTGATAATAATAAGAGTAATTAGTATAGCAATTGTAGATCTATCGATCATTTAAGCATAAAACGGCTAATAATATGAGTTAGATTGATAATAATAACAGTAATAAGTATAGTAATTGTCGTTCTATCGATAATATAATCATAATATGGCTAATAATATGAGTTAGATTGATAATACTAAGAGTAGTGAGTATAGTAATTCTCGTTCTATCGATCATATAAGCATAATATGGCTAATAATATGAGATAGATTGATAATAATAAGAGTAATAAGTATAGTATTTGTCGTTCTATCGATCATATAAGCATAATATGGCTAATAATATGAGTTCGATTGATAATAATAAGAGTAATAAGTATAGTAATTGTCGTTCTATCCATCATTTAAGCATAATATGGGTAATAATATGAGTCAGATTGATAACAATAACAGTAATAAGTATAGTAATTGTCGTTCTGTCGATCATATAAGCATAATATGACTAATAATATGAGTTAGAGTGATAACACTAAGAGTAGTGAGTATAGTAATTCTCATTCTATCGATCATATAAGCATAATATGGCTAATAATATGAGTTAGATTGATAATAATAAGAGTAATGAGTATAGTAATTGTCGTTCTATCGATCATATAAGCATAATATGGCTAATAATATGAGTTAGATTGATAATAATAAGAGTAATAAGTATAGTATTTGTCGTTCTATCGATCATGTAAGCATAATATGGCTAATAATACGAGTTAGATTGATAATAATAAGAGTAATAAGTATAGTAATTGTCGTTCTATCGATCATTTAAGCATAATATGGCTAATAATATGAGTTAGATTGATAATAATAACAGTAATAAGTATAGTAATTGTCGTTCTATCGATAATATAAGCATAATATGGCTAATAATATGAGTTAGATTGATAATACTAAGAGTAGTGAGTATAGTAATTCTCGTTCTATCGATCATATAAGCATAATATGGCTAATAATATGAGTTAGATTGATAATAATAAGAGTAATGAGTATAGTAATTGTAGTTCTATCGATCATATCGGCATAATATGGTTAATAATATGAGTTAGATTCATAATAATAAGAGTAATAAGTATAGTAATTGTCGTTCTATCGATCATATAAGCATAATATGGCTAATAATATGAGTTAGATTGATAATACTAAGAGTAGAGAGTATAGTAGTTCTCGTTCTATCGATCATATAAGCATAATATGGCTAATAATATGAGTTAGATTGATAATAATAAGAGTAATAAGTATAGTAATTGTCGTTCTATCGATCATTTAAGCATAATATGGGTAATAATATGAGTCAGATCGATAATAATAACAGTAATAAGTATAGTAATTGTCGTTCTATCGATAATATAAGCATAATATGGCTAATAATATGAGATAGATTGATAATACTAAGAGTAGTGAGTATAGTAGTTCTCGTTCTATCGATCATATAAGCATAATATGGCTAATAATATGAGTTAGATTGATAATAATAAGAGTAATAAGTATAGTAATTGTCGTTCTATCGATCATTTAAGCATAATATGGGTAATAATATGAGTCAGATTGATAATAACAACAGTAATAAGTATAGTAATTGTCGTTCTATCGATAATATAAGCATAATATGGCTAATAATATGAGTTAGATTGATAATACTAAGAGTAGTGAGTATAGTAATTGTCGTTCTATCGATCATATAAGCATAATATGGCTAATAATATGAGTTAGATTGATAATAATAAGAGTAATAAGTATAGCATTTGTCGTTCTATCGATCATATAAGCATAATATGGCTAATAATACGAGTTAGATTGATAATAATAAGAGTAATAAGTATAGTAATTGACGTTCTATCGATCATTTAAGCACAATATGGCTAATAATATGAGTTAGATTGATAATAATAAGAGTAATGAGTATAGTAATTGTAGTTCTATCGATCATATCTGCATAATATGGTTAATAATATGAGTTAGATTGATAATAATAAGAGTAATAAGTATAGTATTTGTCGTTCTATCGATCATATAAGCATAATATGGCTAATAATACGAGTTAGATTGATAATAATAAGAGTAATAAGTAAAGTAATTGTCGTTCTATCGATCATTTAAGCATAATATGGCTAATAATATGAGTTAGAGTGACAATACTAAGAGTAGTGAGTATAGTAATTCTCATTCTATCGATCATATAAGCATAATATGGCTAATAATACGAGTTAGATTGATAATAATAAGAGTAATAAGTATAGTCATTGTCGTTCTATCGATCATTTAAGCATAATATGGCTAATAATATGAGTTAGATTGATAATAATAAGAGTAATAAGTATAGTAATTGTCGTTATATCGATCATATAACCATAATATGGCTAATAGCATGAGTTAGATTGATAATAATAAGAGTAATGAGTATAGTAATTGTCGTTCTATCGATCATATCTGCATAATATGGTTAATAATATGAGTTAGATTGATAATAGTGAGTGTAATAAATATATTAATTGTCGTTCTATCGCTCACACAAGCACAATATGGCCAATAATATGAGTTAGATTGATAATAATAAGAGTAATAAGTATAGTAATTGTCGTTCTATCGATCATATAAGCATAATATGGCTAATAATATGGGTTAGGTTGATAATACTAAGAGTAGTGAGTATAGTAATTGTCGTTCTATCGATCATATAAGCATAATATGGCTAATAATATGAGTTAGATTGATAATAATAAGAGTAATAAGTATAGCATTTGTCGTTCTATCGATCATATAAGCATAATATGGCTAATAATACGAGTTAGATTGATAATAATAAGAGTAATAAGTATAGTAATTGACGTTCTATCGATCATTTAAGCACAATATGGCTAATAATATGAGTTAGATTGATAATAATAAGAGTAATGAGTATAGTAATTGTAGTTCTATCGATCATATCTGCATAATATGGTTAATAATATGAGTTAGATTGATAATAATAAGAGTAATAAGTATAGTATTTGTCGTTCTATCGATCATATAAGCATAATATGGCTAATAATACGAGTTAGATTGATAATAATAAGAGTAATAAGTATAGTAATTGTCGTTCTATCGATCATTTAAGCATAATATGGCTAATAATATGAGTTAGAGTGACAATACTAAGAGTAGTGAGTATAGTAATTCTCATTCTATCGATCATATAAGCATAATATGGCTAATAATACGAGTTAGATTGATAATAATAAGAGTAATAAGTATAGTAATTGTCGTTCTATCGATCATTTAAGCATAATATGGCTAATAATATGAGTTAGATTGATAATAATAAGAGTAATAAGTATAGTAATTGTCGTTATATCGATCATATAACCATAATATGGCTAATAGCATGAGTTAGATTGATAATAATAAGAGTAATGAGTATAGTAATTGTCGTTCTATCGATCATATCTGCATAATATGGTTAATAATATGAGTTAGATTGATAATAGTGAGTGTAATAAATATATTAATTGTCGTTCTATCGCTCACACAAGCACAATATGGCCAATAATATGAGTTAGATTGATAATAATAAGAGTAATAAGTATAGTATTTGTCGTTCTATCGATCATATAAGCATAATATGGCTAATAATACGAGTTAGATTGATAATAATAAGAGTAATAGGTATAGTAATTGTCGTTCTATCGATCATTTAAGCATAATATGGCTAATAATATGAGTTAGAGTGACAATACTAAGAGTAGTGAGTATAGTAATTCTCATTCTATCGATCATATAAGCATAATATGGCTAATAATACGAGTTAGATTGATAATACTAAGAGTAGTGAGTATAGTAGTTCTCGTTCTATCGATCATATAAGCATAATATGGCTAATAATATGAGTTAGATTGATAATAATAAGAGTAATAAGTATAGTAATTGTCGTTCTATCGATCATTTAAGCATAATATGGGTAATAATATGAGTCAGATTGATAATAATAACAGTAATAAGTATAGTAATTGTCGTTCTATCGATCATATAAGCATAATATGGCTAATAATATGAGTTAGATTGATAATAATAAGAGTAATAAGTATAGTAATTGTCGTTCTATCGATCATATAAGCATAATATGGCTAATAATATGAGTTAGATTGATAATACTAAGAGTAGTGAGTATAGTAATTGTCGTTCTATCGATCATATAAGCATAATATGGCTAATAATATGGGTTAGATTGATAAAAATAAGAGTAATGAGTATAGTAATTGGAGATCTATCGATCATTTAAGCATAATATGGCTAATAATATGAGTTAGATTGATAATAATAACAGTAATAAGTATAGTAATTGTCGTTTTATCGATAATATAATCATAATATGGCTAATAATATGAGTTAGATTGATAATACTAAGAGTAGTGAGTATAGTAATTCTCGTTCTATCGATCATATAAGCATAATATGGCTAATAATATGGGTTAGATTGATAATAATAAGAGTAATAAGTATAGTATTTGTCGTTCTATCGATCATATAAGCATAATATGGCTAATAATATGAGTTAGATTCGTAATAATAAGAGTAATGAGTATAGTAATTGTCGTTCTGTCGATCATTTAAGCATAATATGGCTAATAATATGAGTTAGATTGATAATATTAACAGTAATAAGTATAGTAATTGTCGTTCTATCGATAATATAACCATAATATGGCCAATAATATGAGTTAGATTGATAATAATAACAGTAATAGGTATTGTAATTGTCGTTCTATCGATAATATAAGCATAATATGGCTAATAATATGAGTTAGGTTGATAATACTAAGAGTAGTGAGTATAGTAATTCTCGTTCTATCGATCATATAAGCATAATATGGCTAATAATATGAGTTAGATTGATAATAATAACAGTAATAAGTATAGTAATTGTCGTTCTATCGATAATATAAGCATAATATGGCTAATAATATGAGTTAGATTGATAATAATAAGAGTAATGAGTATAGTAATTGTCGTTCTATCGCTCTTATAAGCACAATATGGCTAATAATACGAGTTAGATTGATAATAATAAGAGTAATAAGTATAGTAATTGTCGTTCTATCGATCATTTAAGCATAATATGGCTAATAATATGAGTTAGATTGATAATACGAAGAGTAGTGAGTATAGTAATTCTCGTTCTATCGATCATATAAGCATAATATGGCTAATAATATGAGTTAGATTGATAATAATAAGAGTAATGAGTATAGAAATTGTAGTTCTATCGATCATTTAAGCATAATATGGCTAATAATATGAGTTAGATTGATAATAATAAGAGTAATAAGTATAGCATTTGTCGTTCTATCGATCATATAAGCATAATATGGCTAATAATACGAGTTAGATTGATAATAATAAGAGTAATAAGTATACTAATTGACGTTCTATCGATCATTTAAGCATAATATGGCTAATAATATGAGTTAGATTGATAATAATAAGAGTAATGAGTATAGTAATTGTCGTTCTATCGCTCATATAAGCACAATATGGCTAACAATATGAGTTAGATTGATAATAATAAGAGTAATAAGTATAGTAATTGTCGTTCTATCGATCATATAAGCATAATATGGCTAGTAATATGAGTTACATTGATAATAATAAGTGTAATAAGTATAGTAATTGTCGTTCTATCGATCATATAAGCATAATATGGCTAATAATATGCGTTAGATTGATAATAATAAGAGTAATGAGTATAGTAATTGTGGTTCTATCGATCATTTAAGCATAATATGGCTAATAATATGAGTTAGATTGATAATAATAACAGTAATAGGTATAGTAATTGTCGTTCTATCGATCATTTAAGCATAATATGGGTAATAATATGAGTTAGATTGATAATAATAAGAGTAATGAGTATAGTAATTCTCATTCTGTCGATCATATAAGCATAATATGGCTAATAATACGAGTTAGATTGATAATAATAAGAGTAATAAGTATAGTAATTGTCGTTCTATCGATCATTTAAGCATAATATGGCTAATAATATGAGTTAGATTGATAATACGAAGAGTAGTGAGTATAGTAATTCTCGTTCTATCGATCATATAAGCATAATATGGCTAATAATATGAGTTAGATTGATAATAATAAGAGTAATGAGTATAGAAATTGTAGTTCTATCGATCATTTAAGCATAATATGGCTAATAATATGAGTTAGATTGATAATATTAACAGTAATAAGTATAGTAATTGTCGTTCTATCGATAATATAACCATAATATGGCCAATAATATGAGTTAGATTGATAATAATAACAGTAATAGGTATTGTAATTGTCGTTCTATCGATAATATAAGCATAATATGGCTAATAATATGAGTTAGATTGATAATACTAAGAGTAGTGAGTATAGTAATTCTCGTTCTATCGATCATATAAGCATAATATGGCTAATAATATGAGTTAGATTGATAATAATAAGAGTAATAAGTATAGTATTTGTCGTTCTATCGATCATATAAGCATAATATGGCTAATAATACGAGTTAGATTGATAATAATAAGAGTAATAACTACAGTAATTGTCGTTCTATCGATCATATAGGCATAATAAGGCTAATAATATGAGTTAGAGTGATAATACTAAGAGTAGTGAGTATAGTAATTCTCATTCTATCGATCATATAAGCATAATATGGCTAATAATACGAGTTAGATTGATAATAATAACAGTAATAAGTATAGTAATTGTCGTTCTATCGATAATATAAGCATAATATGGCTAATAATATGAGTTAGATTGATAATACTAAGAGTAGTGAGTATAGTAATTGTCGTTCTATCGATCATATAAGCATAATATGGCTAATAATATGAGTTAGATTGATAATAATAAGAGTAATAAGTATAGCATTTGTCGTTCTATCGATCATATAAGCATAATATGGCTAATAATACGAGTTAGATTGATAATAATAAGAGTAATAAGTATAGTAATTGACGTTCTATCGATCATTTAAGCATAATATGGCTAATAATATGAGTTAGATTGATAATAATAAGAGTAATAAGTATAGTATCTGTCGTTCTATCGATCATATAAGCATAATATGGCTAATAATATGAGTTAGATTGATAATAATAAGAGTAATAAGTATAGTAATTGTCATTCTATCGATCATTTAAGCATAATATGGGTAATAATATGAGTCAGATTGATAATAATAACAGTAATAAGTATAGTAATTGTCGTTCTATCGATAATATAAGCATAATATGGCTAATAATATGAGTTAGATTGATAATAATAAGAGTAATAAGTATAGTAATTGTCGTTCTATCGATCATATAAGCATAATATGGCTAATAATATGAGTTAGATTGATAATACTAAGAGTAGTGAGTATAGTAATTCTCGTTCTATCGATCATATAAGCATAATATGGCTAATAGTATGAGTTAGATTGATAATAATAAGAGTAATGAGTATAGTAATTGTAGATCTATCGATCATTTAAGCATAATATGGCTAATAATATGAGTTAGATTGATAATAATAACAGTAATAAGTATAGTAATTGTCGTTCTATCGATGATTTAAGCATAATATGGGTAATAATATGGGTCAGATTGATAATAATAACAGTAATAAGTATAGTAATTGTCGTTCTATCGATAATATAAGCATAATATGGCTAATAATATAAGTTAGATTGATAATACTAAGAGTAGTGAGTATAGTAATTGTCGTTCTATCGATCATATAAGCATAATATGGCTAATAATATGAGTTAGATTGATAATAATAAGAGTAATAAGTATAGTATTTGTCGTTCTATCGATCATGTAAGCATAATATGGCTAATAATACGAGTTAGATTGATAATAATAAGAGTAATGAGTATAGTAATTGTAGATCTATCGATCATTTAAGCATAATATGGCTAATAATATGAGTTAGATTGATAATAATAACAGTAATAAGTATAGTAATTGTCGTTCTATCGATAATATAACCATAATATGGCTAATAATATGAGTTAGATTGATAATACTAAGAGTAGTGAATATAGTAATTCTCGTTCTATCGATCATATATGCATCATATGGCTAATAATATGAGTTAGATTGATAATAATAAGAGTAATAACTACAGTAATTGTCGTTCTATCGATCATATAAGCATAATAAGGCTAATAATATGAGTTAGAGTGATAATACTAAGAGTAGTGAGTATAGGAATTCTCATTCTATCGATCATATGAGCATAATATGGCTAATAATATGAGTTAGATTGATAATAATAAGAGTAATAAGTATAGAATCTGTCGTTCTATCGATCATATAAGCATAATATGGCTAATAATATGAGTTAGATTGATAATAATAAGAGTAATAAGTATAGTAATTGTCATTCTATCGATCATTTAAGCATAATATGGGTAATAATATGAGTCAGATTGATAATAATAACAGTAATAAGTATAGTAATTGGCGTTCTATCGATAATATAAGCATAATATGGCTAATAATATGAGTTAGATTGATAATAATAAGAGTAATAAGTATAGTAATTGTCGTTCTATCGATCATATAAGCATAATATGGCTAATAATATGAGTTAGATTGATAATACTAAGAGTAGTGAGTATAGTAATTCTCGTTCTATCGATCATATAAGCATAATATGGCTAATAATATGAGTTAGATTGATAATAATAAGAGTAATGAGTATAGTAATTGTCGTTCTATCGATCATATAAGCATAATAAGGCTAATAATATGAGTTAGATTGATAATAATAAGAGTCATAAGTATAGTATTTGTCGTTCTATCGATCATGTAAGCATAATATGGCTAATAATACGAGTTAGATTGATAATAATAAGAGTAATGAGTATAGTAATTGTAGATCTATCGATCATTTAAGCATAATATGGCTAATAATATGAGTTAGATTGATAATAATAACAGTAATAAGTATAGTAATTGTCGTTCTATCGATAATATAATCATAATATGCCTAATAATATGAGTTAGATTGATAATACTAAGAGTAGTGAGTATAGTAATTCTCGTTCTATCGATCATATAAGCATAATATGGCTAATAATATGAGTTAGATTGATAATAATAAGAGTAATAAGTATGGTATTTGTCGTTCTATCGATCATATAAGCATAATATGGCTAATAATATGAGTTAGATTGATAATAATAAGAGTAATAAGTATAGTAATTGTCATTCTATCGATCATTTAAGCATAATATGGGTAATAATATGAGTCAGATTGATAATAATAAGAGTAATAAGTATAGTAATTGTCGTTCTATCGATAATATAAGCATAATATGGCTAATAATATGAGTTAGATTGATAATACTAAGAGTAATAAGTATAGTAATTGTCGTTCTATCGATCATATAAGCATAATATGGCTAATAATATGAGTTAGATTGATAATAATAAGAGTAGTGAGTATAGTAATTCTCGTTCTATCGATCATATAAGCATAATATGGCTAATAATATGAGTTAGATTGATAATAATAAGAGTAATGAGTACAGTAATTGTAGATCTATCGATCATTTAAGCATAATATGGCTAATAATATGAGTTAGATTGATAATAATAGCAGTAATAAGTATAGTAATTGTCGTTCTATCGATCATTTAAGCATAATATGGCTAATAATATGAGTCAGATTGATAATAATAACAGTAATAAGTATAGTAATTGTCGTTCTATCGATAATATAAGCATAATATGGCTAATAATATGAGTTTGATTGATAATACTAAGAGTGGTGAGTATAGTAGTTCTCGTTCTATCGATCATATAAGCATAATATGGCTAATAATATGAGTTAGATTGATAATAATAAGAGTAATAAGTATAGTAATTGTCGTTCTATCGATCATATAAGCATAATATGGCTAATAATATGAGTTAGATTGATAATACTAAGAGTAGTGAGTATAGTAATTCTCGTTCTATCGATCATATAAGCATAATATGGCTAATAATATGAGTTAGATTGAAAATAATAAGAGTAATGAGTATAGTAATTGTAGATCTATCGATCATTTAAGCATAATATGGCTAATAATATGAGTTAGATTGATAATAATAACAGTAATAAGTATAGTAATTGTCGTTCTATCGATAATATAACCATAATATGGCTAATAATATGAGTTAGATTGATAACACTAAGAGTAGTGAATATAGTAATTCTCGTTCTATCGATCATATATGCATAATATGGCTAATATATGAGTTAGATTGATAATAATAAGAGTAATAACTACAGTAATTGTCGTTCTATCGATCATATAAGCATAATAAGGCTAATAATATGAGTTAGAGTGATAATACTAAGAGTAGTGAGTATAGTAATTCTCATTCTATCGATCATATAAGCATAATATGGCTAATAATATCAGTTAGATTGATAATAATAAGAGTAATGAGTATAGTAATTGTAGTTCTATCGATCATATCGGCATAATATGGTTAATAATATGAGTTAGATTCATAATAATAAGAGTAATAAGTATAGTAATTGTCGTTCTATCGATCATATAAGCATAATATGGCTAATAATATGAGTTAGATTGATAATAATAAGAGTAATAAGTATAGTAATTGTCGTTCTCTCGATCATATAAGCATAATATGGCTAATAATATGAGTTAGATTGATAATAATAAGAGTAATAAGTATAGTAATTGTCGTTCTCTCGATCATATAAGCATAATATGGCTAATAATATGAGTTAGATTGATAATAATAACAGTAATAAGTATAGTAATTGTCGTTCTATCGATAATATAATCATAATATGGCTAATAAGATGAGTTAGATTGATAATACTAAGAGTAGTGAGTATAGTAATTCTCGTTCTATCGATCATATAAGCATAATATGGCTAATAATATGAGTTAGATTGATAATAATAAGAGTAATAAGTATAGTATCTGTCGTTCTATCGATCATATAAGCATAATATGGCTAATAATATGAGTTAGATTGATAATAATAAGAGTAATAAGTATAGTAATTGTCATTCTATCGATCATTTAAGCATAATATGGGTAATAATATGAGTCAGATTGATAATAATAACAGTAATAAGTATAGTAATTGTCGTTCTATCGATAATATAAGCATAATATGGCTAATAATATGAGTTAGATTGATAATAATAAGAGTAATAAGTATAGTAATTGTCGTTCTATCGATCATATAAGCATAATATGGCTAATAATATGAGTTAGATTGATAATACTAAGAGTAGTGAGTATAGTAATTCTCGTTCTATCGATCATATAAGCATAATATGGCTAATAGTATGAGTTAGATTGATAATAATAAGAGTAATGAGTATAGTAATTGTAGATCTATCGATCATTTAAGCATAATATGGCTAATAATATGAGTTAGATTGATAATAATAACAGTAATAAGTATAGTAATTGTCGTTCTATCGATGATTTAAGCATAATATGGGTAATAATATGGGTCAGATTGATAATAATAACAGTAATAAGTATAGTAATTGTCGTTCTATCGATAATATAAGCATAATATGGCTAATAATATAAGTTAGATTGATAATACTAAGAGTAGTGAGTATAGTAATTGTCGTTCTATTGATCATATAAGCATAATATGGCTAATAATATGAGTTAGATTGATAATAATAAGAGTAATAAGTATAGTATTTGTCGTTCTATCGATCATGTAAGCATAATATGGCTAATAATACGAGTTAGATTGATAATAATAAGAGTAATGAGTATAGTAATTGTCGTTCTATCGATCATATAAGCATAATAAGGCTAATAATATGAGTTAGATTGATAATAATAAGAGTCATAAGTATAGTATTTGTCGTTCTATCGATCATGTAAGCATAATATGGCTAATAATACGAGTTAGATTGATAATAATAAGAGTAATGAGTATAGTAATTGTAGATCTATCGATCATTTAAGCATAATATGGCTAATAATATGAGTTAGATTGATAATAATAACAGTAATAAGTATAGAAATTGTCGTTCTATCGATAATATAATCATAATATGCCTAATAATATGAGTTAGATTGATAATACTAAGAGTAGTGAGTATAGTAATTCTCGTTCTATCGATCATATAAGCATAATATGGCTAATAATATGAGTTAGATTGATAATAATAAGAGTAATAAGTATAGTATTTGTCGTTCTATCGATCATATAAGCATAATATGGCTAATAATATGAGTTAGATTGATAATAATAAGAGTAATAAGTATAGTAATTGTCATTCTATCGATCATTTAAGCATAATATGGGTAATAATATGAGTCAGATTGATAATAATAAGAGTAATAAGTATAGTAATTGTCGTTCTATCGATAATATAAGCATAATATGTCTAATAATATGAGTTAGATTGATAATACTAAGAGTAATAAGTATAGTAATTGTCGTTCTATCGATCATATAAGCATAATATGGCTAATAATATGAGTTAGATTGATAATAATAAGAGTAGTGAGTATAGTAATTCTCGTTCTATCGATCATATAAGCATAATATGGCTAATAATATGAGTTAGATTGATAATAATAAGAGTAATGAGTACAGTAATTGTAGATCTATCGATCATTTAAGCATAATATGGCTAATAATATGAGTTAGATTGATAATAATAACAGTAATAAGTATAGTAATTGTCGTTCTATCGATCATTTAAGCATAATATGCTAATAATATGAGTCAGATTGATAATAATAACAGTAATAAGTATAGTAATTGTCGTTCTATCGATAATATAAGCATAATATGGCTAATAATATGAGTTTGATTGATAATACTAAGAGTGGTGAGTATAGTAGTTCTCGTTCTATCGATCATATAAGCATAATATGGCTAATAATATGAGTTAGATTGATAATAATAAGAGTAATAAGTATAGTAATTGTCGTTCTATCGATCATATAAGCATAATATGGCTAATAATATGAGTTAGATTGATAATACTAAGAGTAGTGAGTATAGTAATTCTCGTTCTATCGATCATATAAGCATAATATGGCTAATAATATGAGTTAGATTGAAAATAATAAGAGTAATGAGTATAGTAATTGTAGATCTATCGATCATTTAAGCATAATATGGCTAATAATATGAGTTAGATTGATAATAATAACAGTAATAAGTATAGTAATTGTCGTTCTATCGATAATATAACCATAATATGGCTAATAATATGAGTTAGATTGATAACACTAAGAGTAGTG
>NW_027473462.1:105545-178011 GCF_050947335.1 Megachile rotundata | reverse complement strand
GTGAGTTAGATTGATAATAGTGAGTGCAATAAATATAGCAATTGTCGTTCTATCGCTCATATAAGCACAATATGGCTAATAATATGAGTTAGATTGATAATAATAAGAGTAATAAGTATAGTAATTGTCGTTCTATCGATCATATAAGCATAATAGGGCTAATAATATGAGTTAGATTGATAATAATAAGAGTAATAAGTATAGTAATTGTCGTTCTATCGATCATATCTGCATAATATGGTTAATAATATGAGTTAGATTGATAATATTATGAGTAGTAAGTATAGTAATTGTCGTTATATCGATCATATAACCATAATATGGCTAATAGCATGAGTTAGATTGATAATAATAAGAGTAATGAGTATAGTAATTGTCGTTCTATCTATCATATCTGCATAATATGGGTAATAATATGAGTTAGATTCATAATAATAAGAGTAATAAGTACAGTAATTGTCGTTCTATCGATCATATAAGCATAATATGGCTAAAAATATGAGTTAGATTTATAATAATAAGAGTAATAAGTATAGTAATTGTCGTTCTATCGATCATATAAGCACAATATGGCTAATAATATGAGTTAGATTGATAATAATAAGAGTAATAAGGATAGTAATTGTCGTTCTATCGATCATATCTGCAGAATATGGTTAATAATATGAGTTAGATTGATAATATTATGAGTAATAAGTATAGTAATTGTCGTTATATCGATCATATAACCATAATATGGCTAATAGCATGAGTTAGATTGATAATAATAAGAGTAATGAGTATAGTAATTGTCGTTCTATCGATCATATCTGCATAATATGGTTAATAAAATGAGTTAGATTGATAATAGTGAGTGTAATAAATATAGTAATTGTCGTTCTATCGCTCATATAAGCACAATATGGCTAATAATATGAGTTAGATTGATAATAATAAGAGTAATAAGTATAGTAGTTGTCGTTCTATCGATCATATAAGCATAATATGGCTAATAATATGAGTTAGATTGGTAATAATAAGTGTAATGAGTATAGTAATTGTCGTTCTATCGATCATATCTGCATAATATGGTTAATAATATGAGTTAGATTGATAACAATAAGAGTAATGAGTATAGTAATTGTCGTACTATCGATCATATAAGCATAATATGGCTTATCATGTGAGTTAGATTGATAATAGTGAGTGCAATAAATATAGTAATTGTCGTTCTATCGCTCATATAAGCATAATATGGTTAATAATATGAGTTAGAATGATAATAATAAGAGTAATAAGTATAGTAATTGTCGTTCTATCGATCATATCTGCATAATATGGTTAATAATATGAGTTAGATTTATAATAGTGAGTGTAATAAGTATAGTGAATGTCGTTCTATCGATCATATCAGCATAATGTGGGTAATAATATGAGTTGGATTGATAATAATAAGAGTAATGAGTATAGTAACTGTAGTTCTATCGATCATATAAGCATAATATGGCTAATAATATGAGTAAGATTCATAATAATAAGAGTAATAAGTATAGTAATTGTCGTTCTATCGATCATTTAAGCATAATATGGCGAATAATATGAGTTGGGTTGATAAAAATAAGAATAATAAGTATAGTATTGTCGTTCTATCGATCATATAAGCATAATATGGCTAATAATATGAGTTAGGTTGATAATAACAAGAGTAATAAGTATAGTAAATGTCGTGCTATCGATCATATCTGCATAATATGGTTAATAATATGAGTTAGATTGATAATAGTGAGTGTAATAAGTATAGTAATTGTCGTTCTGTCGATCATATTAGCATAATATGGTTAATAAAATGAGTTAGATTGATAATAATAAGAGTAATAAGTATAGTATTTGTCGTTCTATCGATCATATAAGCACAATATGGCTAATAATATAAGTTAGATTGATAATAATAAGAGTCATAAGTATAGTAATTGTCGTTCTATCGATCATATCTGCATAATATGGTTAATAATATGAGTTAGATTGATAATAATAAGAGTAATAAGTATAGTAATTGTCGTTATATCGATCATATAACCATAATATGGCTAATAGCATGTGTTAGATTGATAATAATAAGAGTAATGAGTATAGTAATTGTCGTTCTATCGATCATATCGGCATAATATGGTTAATAATATGAGTTAGATTGATAATAGTGAGTGTAATAAATATAGTAATTGTCGTTCTATCGCTCATATAAGCACAATATGGCTAATAATATGAGTTAGATTGATAATAATAAGAGTAATAAGTATAGTAATTGTCGTTCTATCGATCATATAAGCATAATATGGCTAATAATATGACTTAGATTGATAATAATAAGTGTAATAAGTATAGTAATTGTCGTTCTATCGATCATAATTGCATAATATGGTTAATAATATGAATTAGATTGATAATAATAAGAGCAATGAGTATAGTAATTGTCGTACTATCGATCATATAAGCATAATATGGCTTATCATGTGAGTTAGATTGATAATAGTGAGTGCAATAAATATAGTAATTGTCGTTCTATCGCTCATATAAGCACAATATGGCTAATAATATGAGTTAGATTGATAATAATAAGAGTAATAAGTATAGTAATTGTCGTTCTATCGATCATATAAGCATAATAGGGCTAATAATATGAGTTAGATTGATAATAATAAGAGTAATAAGTATAGTAATTGTCGTTCTATCGATCATATCTGCATAATATGGTTAATAATATGAGTTAGATTGATAATATTATGAGTAGTAAGTATAGTAATTGTCGTTATATCGATCATATAACCATAATATGGCTAATAGCATGAGTTAGATTGATAATAATAAGAGTAATGAGTATAGTAATTGTCGTTCTATCTATCATATCTGCATAATATGGGTAATAATATGAGTTAGATTCATAATAATAAGAGTAATAAGTACAGTAATTGTCGTTCTATCGATCATATAAGCATAATATGGCTAAAAATATGAGTTAGATTTATAATAATAAGAGTAATAAGTATAGTAATTGTCGTTCTATCGATCATATAAGCACAATATGGCTAATAATATGAGTTAGATTGATAATAATAAGAGTAATAAGGATAGTAATTGTCGTTCTATCGATCATATCTGCAGAATATGGTTAATAATATGAGTTAGATTGATAATATTATGAGTAATAAGTATAGTAATTGTCGTTATATCGATCATATAACCATAATATGGCTAATAGCATGAGTTAGATTGATAATAATAAGAGTAATGAGTATAGTAATTGTCGTTCTATCGATCATATCTGCATAATATGGTTAATAAAATGAGTTAGATTGATAATAGTGAGTGTAATAAATATAGTAATTGTCGTTCTATCGCTCATATAAGCACAATATGGCTAATAATATGAGTTAGATTGATAATAATAAGAGTAATAAGTATAGTAGTTGTCGTTCTATCGATCATATATGCATAATATGGTTAATAATATGAGTTAGATTGATAATAGTAAATGTAATAAGTATAGTGAATGTAGTTCTATCGATCATATCAGCATAATATGGTTAATAGCATGAGTTAGATTGATAATAATAAGAGTAATGAGTATAGTAATTGTCGTTCTATCGATCATATCTGCATAATATGGTTAATAATATGAGTTAAATTGATAATAGTGAGTGTAATAAATATAGTAATTGTCGTTCTATCGCTCTTATAAGCACAATATGGTTAATAATATGAGTTAGATTGATAATAATAAGAGTAATAAGTATAGTAGTTGTCGTTCTATCGATCATATATGCATAATATGGTTAATAATATGAGTTAGATTGATAATAGTAAATGTAATAAGTATAGTGAATGTAGTTCTATCGATCATATCAGCATAATATGGGTAATAATATGAGTTGGATTGATAATAATAAGAGTAATGAGTATAGTAATTGAAGTTCTATCGATCATATAAGCATAATATGGCTAATAATATGAGTAAGATTCATAATAATAAGAGTAATAAGTATAGTAATTGTCGTTCTATCGATCATTTAAGCATTATATGGGGAATAATATGAGTTGGGTTGATAAAAATAAGAATAATAAGTATAGTAATTGTCGTTATATCGATCATATTACCATAATATGGCTAAGAGCATGAGTTAGATTGATAATAATAAGAGTAATGAGTATAGTAATTGTCGTTCTATCGATCATATCGGCATAATATGGTTAATAATATGAGTTAGACTGATAATAGTGAGTGTAATAAATATAGTAATTGTCGTTCTATCGCTCATATAAGCACAATATGACTAATAATATGAGTTAGATTAATAATAATAAGAGTAATAAGTATAGTAATTGTCGTTCTATCGATCATATAAGCATAATATGGCTAATAATATGACTTAGATTGATAATAATAAGTGTAATAAGTATAGTAATTGTCGTTCTATCGATCATAATTGCATAATATGGTTAATAATATGAATTAGATTGATAATAATAAGAGCAATGAGTATAGTAATTGTCGTACTATCGATCATATAAGCATAATATGGCTAATAATATGAGTTAGATTGGTAATAATAAGTGTAATGAGTATAGTAATTGTCGTTCTATCGATCATATCTGCATAATATGGTTAATAATATGAGTTAGATTGATAACAATAAGAGTAATGAGTATAGTAATTGTCGTACTATCGATCATATAAGCATAATATGGCTTATCATGTGAGTTAGATTGATAATAGTGAGTGCAATAAATATAGTAATTGTCGTTCTATCGCTCATATAAGCATAATATGGTTAATAATATGAGTTAGAATGATAATAATAAGAGTAATAAGTATAGTAATTGTCGTTCTATCGATCATATCTGCATAATATGGTTAATAATATGAGTTAGATTTATAATAGTGAGTGTAATAAGTATAGTGAATGTCGTTCTATCGATCATATCAGCATAATGTGGGTAATAATATGAGTTGGATTGATAATAATAAGAGTAATGAGTATAGTAACTGTAGTTCTATCGATCATATAAGCATAATATGGCTAATAATATGAGTAAGATTCATAATAATAAGAGTAATAAGTATAGTAATTGTCGTTCTATCGATCATTTAAGCATAATATGGCGAATAATATGAGTTGGGTTGATAAAAATAAGAATAATAAGTATAGTATTGTCGTTCTATCGATCATATAAGCATAATATGGCTAATAATATGAGTTAGGTTGATAATAACAAGAGTAATAAGTATAGTAAATGTCGTGCTATCGATCATATCTGCATAATATGGTTAATAATATGAGTTAGATTGATAATAGTGAGTGTAATAAGTATAGTAATTGTCGTTCTGTCGATCATATTAGCATAATATGGTTAATAAAATGAGTTAGATTGATAATAATAAGAGTAATAAGTATAGTATTTGTCGTTCTATCGATCATATAAGCACAATATGGCTAATAATATAAGTTAGATTGATAATAATAAGAGTCATAAGTATAGTAATTGTCGTTCTATCGATCATATCTGCATAATATGGTTAATAATATGAGTTAGATTGATAATAATAAGAGTAATAAGTATAGTAATTGTCGTTATATCGATCATATAACCATAATATGGCTAATAGCATGTGTTAGATTGATAATAATAAGAGTAATGAGTATAGTAATTGTCGTTCTATCGATCATATCGGCATAATATGGTTAATAATATGAGTTAGATTGATAATAGTGAGTGTAATAAATATAGTAATTGTCGTTCTATCGCTCATATAAGCACAATATGGCTAATAATATGAGTTAGATTGATAATAATAAGAGTAATAAGTATAGTAATTGTCGTTCTATCGATCATATAAGCATAATATGGCTAATAATATGACTTAGATTGATAATAATAAGTGTAATAAGTATAGTAATTGTCGTTCTATCGATCATAATTGCATAATATGGTTAATAATATGAATTAGATTGATAATAATAAGAGCAATGAGTATAGTAATTGTCGTACTATCGATCATATAAGCATAATATGGCTTATCATGTGAGTTAGATTGATAATAGTGAGTGCAATAAATATAGTAATTGTCGTTCTATCGCTCATATAAGCACAATATGGCTAATAATATGAGTTAGATTGATAATAATAAGAGTAATAAGTATAGTAATTGTCGTTCTATAGATCATATAAGCATAATAGGGCTAATAATATGAGTTAGATTGATAATAATAAGTGTAATAAGTATAGTAATTGTCGTTCTATCGATCATATCTGCATAATATGGTTAATAATATGAGTTAGATTTATAATAGTGAGTGTAATAAGTATAGTGAATGTCGTTCTATCGATCATATCAGCATAATATGGGTAATAATATGAGTTAGATTGATAATAGTGAGTGTAATAAGTATAGTAATTGTCGTTCTGTCTATCATATTAGCATAATATGGTTAATAAAATGAGTTAGATTGATAATAATAAGAGTAATAAGTATAGTATTTGTCGTTCTATCGATCATATTAGCATAATATGGCTAATAATACGAGTTAGATTGATAATAATAAGAGTAATGAGTATAGTAATTGTAGTTCTATCGATCATTTAAGCATAATATGGCTAATAATATGAGTTAGATTGATAATAATAAGAGTAATGAGTATAGTGATTGTAGTTCTATCGATCATATAACCATAATATGGTTAATAGCATGAGTTAGATTGATAATAATAAGAGTAATGAGTATAGTAATTGTCGTTCTATCGATCATATCTGCATAATATGGTTAATAATATGAGTTAGATTGATAATAGTGAGTGTAATAAATATAGTAATTGTCGTTCTATCGCTCTTATAAGCACAATATGGTTAATAATATGAGTTAGATTGATAATAATAAGAGTAATAAGTATAGTAGTTGTCGTTCTATCGATCATATCTGCATAATATGGTTAATAATATGAGTTAGATTCATAATAATAAGAGTAATAAGTATAGTAATTGTCGTTCTATCGATCATTTAAGCATAATATGGCGAATAATATGAGTTGGGTTGATAAAAATAAGAATAATAAGTATAGTAATTGTCGTTCTATCGATCATATAAGCATAATATGGCTAATAATATGAGTTAGGTTGATAATAACAAGAGTAATAAGTATAGTAAATGTCGTGCTATCGATCATATCTGCATAATATGGTTAATAATATGAGTTAGATTGATAATAGTGAGTGTAATCAGTATAGTAATTGTCGTTCTGTCGATCATATTAGCATAATATGGTTAATAAAATGAGTTAGATTGTTAATAATAAGAGTATTAAGTATAGTATTTGTCGTTCTATCGATCATATAAGCACAATATGGCTAATAATATAAGTTAGATTGATAATAATAAGAGTCATAAGTATAGTAATTGTCGTTCTATCGATCATATCTGCATAATATGGTTAATAATATGAGTTAGATTGATAATAGTGAGTGTAATAAATATAGTAATTGTCGTTCTATCGCTCATATAAGCACAATATGGCTAATAATATGAGTTAGATTGATAATAATAAGAGTAATAAGTATAGTAATTGTCGTTCTATCGATCATATAAGCATGATATGGCTAATAATATGAGTTAGATTGATAATAATAAGTGTAATAAGCATAGTAATTGTCGTTCTATCGATCATAATTGCATAATATGGTTAATAATATGAATTAGATTGATAATAATAAGAGAAATGAGTATAGTAATTGTCGTACTATCGATCATATAAGCATAATATGGCTAATAATATGAGTTAGATTGATAATAGTGAGTGTAATAAATATAGTAATTGTCGTTCTATCGCTCATATAAGCACAATATGGTTAATAATATGAGTTAGATTGATAATAATAAGAGTAATAAGTATAGTAATTGTCGTTCTATCGATCATATATGCATAATATGGTTAATAATATGAGTTAGATTGATAATAGTGAGTGTAATAAGTATAGTGAATGTCGTTCTATCGATCATATCAGCATAATATGGCTAATAATATGAGTTAGATTCATAATAATAAGAGTAATAAGTATAGTAATTGTCGTTCTATCGATCATATCTGCATAATATGGTTAATAATATGAGTTAGATTGACAACAATAAGAGAAATGAGTATAGTAGTTGTCGTACTATCGATCATATAAGCATAATATGGCTTATAATGTGAGTTAGATTGATAATAGTGAGTGCAATAAATATAGCAATTGTCGTTCTATCGCTCATATAAGCACAATATGGCTAATAATATGAGTTAGATTGATAATAATAAGAGTAATAAGTATAGTAGTTGTCGTTCTATCGATCATATATGCATAATATGGTTAATAATATGAGTTAGATTGATAATAGTGAGTGTAATAAATATAGTAATTGTCGTTCTATCGCTCATATAAGCACAATATGGCTAATAATATGAGTTAGATTGATAATAGTAAATGTAATAAGTATAGTGAATGTAGTTCTATCGATCATATCAGCATAATATGGGTAATAATATGAGTTGGATTGATAATAATAAGAGTAATGAGTATAGTAATTGAAGTTCTATCGATCATGTAAGCATAATATGGCTAATAATATGAGTAAGATTCATAATAATAAGAGTAATAAGTATAGTAATTGTCGTTCTATCGATCATTTAAGCATTATATGGGGAATAATATGAGTTGGGTTGATAAAAATAAGAATAATAAGTATAGTAATTGTCGTTCTATCGATCATATAAGCATAATATGGCTAATAATATGAGTTAGGTTGATAATAACAAGAGTAATAAGTATAGTAAATGTCGTGCTATCGATCATATCTGCATAATATGGTTAATAATATGAGTTAGATTGATAATAGTGAGTGTAATAAGTATAGTAATTGTCGTTCTGTCTATCATATTAGCATAATATGGTTAATAAAATGAGTTAGATTGATAATAATAAGAGTAATAAGTATAGTATTTGTCGTTCTATCGATCATATTAGCATAATATGGCTAATAATACGAGTTAGATTGATAATAATAAGAGTAATGAGTAGAGTAATTGTAGTTCTATCGATCATTTAAGCATAATATGGCTAATAATATGAGTTAGATTGATAATAATAAGAGTAATGAGTATAGTGATTGTAGTTCTATCGATCATATCTGCATAATATGGTTAATAATATGAGTTAGATTGATAATAATAAGAGTAATAAGTATAGTAATTGTCGTTATATCGATCATATTACCATAATATGGCTAAGAGCATGAGTTAGATTGATAATAATAAGAGTAATGAGTATAGTAATTGTCGTTCTATCGATCATATCGGCATAATATGGTTAATAATATGAGTTAGACTGATAATAGTGAGTGTAATAAATATAGTAATTGTCGTTCTATCGCTCATATAAGCACAATATGACTAATAATATGAGTTAGATTAATAATAATAAGAGTAATAAGTATAGTAATTGTCGTTCTATCGATCATATAAGCATAATATGGCTAATAATATGACTTAGATTGATAATAATAAGTGTAATAAGTATAGTAATTGTCGTTCTATCGATCATAATTGCATAATATGGTTAATAATATGAATTAGATTGATAATAATAAGAGCAATGAGTATAGTAATTGTCGTACTATCGATCATATAAGCATAATATGGCTAATAATATGAGTTAGATTGGTAATAATAAGAGTAATGAGTATAGTAATTGTCGTTCTATCTATCATATCTGCATAATATGGGTAATAATATGAGTTAGATTCATAATAATAAGAGTAATAAGTACAGTAATTGTCGTTCTATCGATCATATAAGCATAATATGGCTAAAAATATGAGTTAGATTTATAATAATAAGAGTAATAAGTATAGTAATTGTCGTTCTATCGATCATATAAGCACAATATGGCTAATAATATGAGTTAGATTGATAATAATAAGAGTAATAAGGATAGTAATTGTCGTTCTATCGATCATATCTGCAGAATATGGTTAATAATATGAGTTAGATTGATAATATTATGAGTAATAAGTATAGTAATTGTCGTTATATCGATCATATAACCATAATATGGCTAATAGCATGAGTTAGATTGATAATAATAAGAGTAATGAGTATAGTAATTGTCGTTCTATCGATCATATCTGCATAATATGGTTAATAATATGAGTTAAATTGATAATAGTGAGTGTAATAAATATAGTAATTGTCGTTCTATCGCTCTTATAAGCACAATATGGTTAATAATATGAGTTAGATTGATAATAATAAGAGTAATAAGTATAGTAGTTGTCGTTCTATCGATCATATATGCATAATATGGTTAATAATATGAGTTAGATTGATAATAGTAAATGTAATAAGTATAGTGAATGTAGTTCTATCGATCATATCAGCATAATATGGGTAATAATATGAGTTGGATTGATAATAATAAGAGTAATGATTATAGTAATTGAAGTTCTATCGATCATATAAGCATAATATGGCTAATAATATGAGTAAGATTCATAATAATAAGAGTAATAAGTATAGTAATTGTCGTTCTATCGATCATTTAAGCATTATATGGGGAATAATATGAGTTGGGTTGATAAAAATAAGAATAATAAGTATAGTCATTGTCGTTCTATCGATCATATAAGCATAATATGGCTAATAATATGAGTTAGGTTGATAATAACAAGAGTAATAAGTATAGTAATTGTCGTAGTATCGATCATATAAGCATAATATGGCTTATCATGTGAGTTAGATTGATAATAGTGAGTGCAATAAATATAGTAATTGTCGTTCTATCGCTCATATAAGCATAATATGGTTAATAATATGAGTTAGAATGATAATAATAAGAGTAATAAGTATAGTAATTGTCGTTCTATCGATCATATCTGCATAATATGGTTAATAATATGAGTTAGATTTATAATAGTGAGTGTAATAAGTATAGTGAATGTCGTTCTATCGATCATATCAGCATAATGTGGGTAATAATATGAGTTGGATTGATAATAATAAGAGTAATGAGTATAGTAACTGTAGTTCTATCGATCATATAAGCATAATATGGCTTATCATGTGAGTTAGATTGATAATAGTGAGTGCAATAAATATAGTAATTGTCGTTCTATCGCTCATATAAGCATAATATGGTTAATAATATGAGTTAGAATGATAATAATAAGAGTAATAAGTATAGTAATTGTCGTTCTATCGATCATATCTGCATAATATGGTTAATAATATGAGTTAGATTTATAATAGTGAGTGTAATAAGTATAGTGAATGTCGTTCTATCGATCATATCAGCATAATGTGGGTAATAATATGAGTTGGATTGATAATAATAAGAGTAATGAGTATAGTAACTGTAGTTCTATCGATCATATAAGCATAATATGGCTAATAATATGAGTAAGATTTATAATAATAAGAGTAATAAGTATAGTAATTGTCGTTCTATCGATCATATAAGCACAATATGGCTAATAATATGAGTTAGATTGATAATAATAAGAGTCATAAGTATAGTAATTGTCGTTCTATCGATCATATCTGCATAATATGGTTAATAATATGAGTTAGATTGATAATAATAAGAGTAATAAGTATAGTAATTGTCGTTATATCGATCATATAACCATAATATGGCTAATAGCATGTGTTAGATTGATAATAATAAGAGTAATGAGTATAGTAATTGTCGTTCTATCGATCATATCGGCATAATATGGTTAATAATATGAGTTAGATTGATAATAGTGAGTGTAATAAATATAGTAATTGTCGTTCTATCGCTCATATAAGCACAATATGGCTAATAATATGAGTTAGATTGATAATAATAAGAGTAATAAGTATAGTAATTGTCGTTCTATCGATCATATAAGCATAATATGGCTAATAATATGACTTAGATTGATAATAATAAGTGTAATAAGTATAGTAATTGTCGTTCTATCGATCATAATTGCATAATATGGTTAATAATATGAATTAGATTGACAACAATAAGAGTAATGAGTATAGTAATTGTCGTACTATCGATCATATAAGCATAATATGGCTTATCATGTGAGTTAGATTGATAATAGTGAGTGCAATAAATATAGTAATTGTCGTTCTATCGCTCATATAAGCACAATATGGCTAATAATATGAGTTAGATTGATAATAATAAGAGTAATAAGTATAGTAATTGTCGTTCTATAGATCATATAAGCATAATAGGGCTAATAATATGAGTTAGATTGATAATAATAAGTGTAATAAGTATAGTAATTGTCGTTCTATCGATCATATCTGCATAATATGGTTAATAATATGAGTTAGATTTATAATAGTGAGTGTAATAAGTATAGTGAATGTCGTTCTATCGATCATATCAGCATAATATGGGTAATAATATGAGTTAGATTGATAATTTTGAGTGTAATAAGTATAGTAATTGTCGTTCTGTCTATCATATTAGCATAATATGGTTAATAAAATGAGTTAGATTGATAATAATAAGAGTAATAAGTATAGTATTTGTCGTTCTATCGATCATATTAGCATAATATGGCTAATAATACGAGTTAGATTGATAATAATAAGAGTAATGAGTATAGTAATTGTAGTTCTATCGATCATTTAAGCATAATATGGCTAATAATATGAGTAAGATTGATAATAATAAGAGTAATGAGTATAGTGATTGTAGTTCTATCGATCATATCTGCATAATATGGTTAATAATATGAGTTAGATTCATAATAATAAGAGTAATAAGTATAGTAATTGTCGTTCTATCGATCATTTAAGCATAATATGGCGAATAATATGAGTTGGGTTGATAAAAATAAGAATAATAAGTATAGTAATTGTCGTTCTATCGATCATATAAGCATAATATGGCTAATAATATGAGTTAGGTTGATAATAACAAGAGTAATAAGTATAGTAAATGTCGTGCTATCGATCATATCTGCATAATATGGTTAATAATATGAGTTAGATTGATAATAGTGAGTGTAATAAGTATAGTAATTGTCGTTCGTCGATCATATTAGCATAATATGGTTAATAAAATGAGTTTAGATGTTAATAATAAGAGTATTAAGTATAGTATTTGTCGTTCTATCGATCATAGTAAGCACAATATGGCTAATAATATAAGTTAGATTGATAATAATAAGAGTCATAAGTATAGTAATTGTCGTTCTATCGATCATCTCTGCATAATATGGTTAATAATATGAGTTAGATTTATAATAGTGAGTGTAATAAGTATAGTGAATGTCGTTCTATCGATCATATCAGCATAATATGGGTAATAATATGAGTTAGATTGATAATAGTGAGTGTAATAAGTATAGTAATTGTCGTTCTGTCTATCATATTAGCATAATAGGTTAATAAAATGAGTTAGATTGATAATAATAAGAGTAATAAGTATAGTATTTGTCGTTCTATCGATCATATTAGCATAATATGGCTAATAATATGAATTAGATTGATAATAATAAGAGAAATGAGTATAGTAATTGTCGTACTATCGATCATATAGCATAATATGGCTAATAATATGAGTTAGATTGATAATAGTGAGTGTAATAAATATAGTAATTGTCGTTCTATCGCTCATATAAGCACAATATGGTTAATAATATGAGATTAGATTGATAATAATAAGAGTAATAAGTATAGTAATTGTCGTTCTATCGATCATATATGCATAATATGGTTAATAATATGAGTTAGATTGATAATAGTGAGTGTAATAAGTATAGTGAATGTCGTTCTATCGATCATATCAGCATAATATGGTTAATAATATGAGTTAGATTGATAATAATAAGAGTAATAAGTATAGTAGTTGTCGTTCTATCGATCCAATCTGCATAATATGGTTAATAATATGAGTTAGATTCATAATAATAAGAGTAGTAAGTATAGTAATTGTCGTTCTATCGATCATTAAGCATAATATGGGCGAATAATATGAGTTGGGTTGATAAAAATAAGAATAATAAGTATAGTCAATTGTCGTTCTATCGATCATATAAGCATAATATGGCTAATAATATGAGTTAGGTTGATAATAACAAGAGTAATAAGTATAGTAAATGTCGTGCTATCGATCATATCTGCATAATATGGTTAATAATATGAGTTTAGATTGATAATAGTGAGTGTAATCAGTATAGTAATTGTCGTTCTGTCGATCATATTAGCATAATATGGTTAATAAAATGAGTTAGATTGTTAATAATAAGAGTATTAAGTATAGTATTTGTCGTTCTATCGATCATATAACGCACAATATGGCTAATAATATAAGTTAGATTGATAATAATAAGAGTCATAAGTATAGTAATTGTCGTTCTATCGATCATATCTGCATAATATGGTTAATAATATGAGTTAGATTGATAATAGTGAGTGTAATAAATATAGTAATTGTCGTTCTATCGCTCATATAAGCACAAATGGCTAATAATATGAGTTAGATTGATAATAATAAGAGTAATAAGTATAGTAATTGTCGTTCTATCGATCATATAAGCATGATATGGCTAATAATATGAGTTAGATTGATAATAATAAGTGTAATAAGCATAGTAATTGTCGTTCTATCGATCATAATTGCATAATATGGTTAATAATATGAATTAGATTGATAATAATAAGAGAAATGAGTATAGTAATTGTCGTACTATCGATCATATAAGCATAATATGGCTAATAATATGAGTTAGATTGATAATAGTGAGTGTAATAAATATAGTAATTGTCGTTCTATCGCTCATATAAGCACAATATGGTTAATAATATGAGTTAGATTGATAATAATAAGAGTAATAAGTATAGTAATTGTCGTTCTATCGATCATATATGCATAATATGGTTAATAATATGAGTTAGATTGATAATAGTGAGTGTAATAAGTATAGTGAATGTCGTTCTATCGATCATATCAGCATAATATGGCTAATAATATGAGTTAGATTCATAATAATAAGAGTAATAAGTATAGTAATTGTCGTTCTATCGATCATATCTGCATAATATGGTTAATAATATGAGTTAGATTGACAACAATAAGAGAAATGAGTATAGTAGTTGTCGTACTATCGATCATATAAGCATAATATGGCTTATAATGTGAGTTAGATTGATAATAGTGAGTGCAATAAATATAGCAATTGTCGTTCTATCGCTCATATAAGCACAATATGGCTAATAATATGAGTTAGATTGATAATAATAAGAGTAATAAGTATAGTAATTGTCGTTCTATCGATCATATAAGCATAATAGGGCTAATAATATGAGTTAGATTGATAATAATAAGAGTAGTAAGTATAGTAATTGTCGTTCTATCGCTCATATAAGCACAATATGGCTAATAATATGAGTTAGATTGATAATAATAAGAGTAATAAGTATAGTAGTTGTCGTTCTATCGATCATATATGCATAATATGGTTAATAATATGAGTTAGATTGATAATAGTAAATGTAATAAGTATAGTGAATGTAGTTCTATCGATCATATCAGCATAATATGGTTAATAGCATGAGTTAGATTGATAATAATAAGAGTAATGAGTATAGTAATTGTCGTTCTATCGATCATATCTGCATAATATGGTTAATAATATGAGTTAAATTGATAATAGTGAGTGTAATAAATATAGTAATTGTCGTTCTATCGCTCTTATAAGCACAATATGGTTAATAATATGAGTTAGATTGATAATAATAAGAGTAATAAGTATAGTAGTTGTCGTTCTATCGATCATATATGCATAATATGGTTAATAATATGAGTTAGATTGATAATAGTAAATGTAATAAGTATAGTGAATGTAGTTCTATCGATCATATCAGCATAATATGGGTAATAATATGAGTTGGATTGATAATAATAAGAGTAATGAGTATAGTAATTGAAGTTCTATCGATCATATAAGCATAATATGGCTAATAATATGAGTAAGATTCATAATAATAAGAGTAATAAGTATAGTAATTGTCGTTCTATCGATCATTTAAGCATTATATGGGGAATAATATGAGTTGGGTTGATAAAAATAAGAATAATAAGTATAGTAATTGTCGTTATATCGATCATATTACCATAATATGGCTAAGAGCATGAGTTAGATTGATAATAATAAGAGTAATGAGTATAGTAATTGTCGTTCTATCGATCATATCGGCATAATATGGTTAATAATATGAGTTAGACTGATAATAGTGAGTGTAATAAATATAGTAATTGTCGTTCTATCGCTCATATAAGCACAATATGACTAATAATATGAGTTAGATTAATAATAATAAGAGTAATAAGTATAGTAATTGTCGTTCTATCGATCATATAAGCATAATATGGCTAATAATATGACTTAGATTGATAATAATAAGTGTAATAAGTATAGTAATTGTCGTTCTATCGATCATAATTGCATAATATGGTTAATAATATGAATTAGATTGATAATAATAAGAGCAATGAGTATAGTAATTGTCGTACTATCGATCATATAAGCATAATATGGCTAATAATATGAGTTAGATTGGTAATAATAAGTGTAATGAGTATAGTAATTGTCGTTCTATCGATCATATCTGCATAATATGGTTAATAATATGAGTTAGATTGATAACAATAAGAGTAATGAGTATAGTAATTGTCGTACTATCGATCATATAAGCATAATATGGCTTATCATGTGAGTTAGATTGATAATAGTGAGTGCAATAAATATAGTAATTGTCGTTCTATCGCTCATATAAGCATAATATGGTTAATAATATGAGTTAGAATGATAATAATAAGAGTAATAAGTATAGTAATTGTCGTTCTATCGATCATATCTGCATAATATGGTTAATAATATGAGTTAGATTTATAATAGTGAGTGTAATAAGTATAGTGAATGTCGTTCTATCGATCATATCAGCATAATGTGGGTAATAATATGAGTTGGATTGATAATAATAAGAGTAATGAGTATAGTAACTGTAGTTCTATCGATCATATAAGCATAATATGGCTAATAATATGAGTAAGATTCATAATAATAAGAGTAATAAGTATAGTAATTGTCGTTCTATCGATCATTTAAGCATAATATGGCGAATAATATGAGTTGGGTTGATAAAAATAAGAATAATAAGTATAGTATTGTCGTTCTATCGATCATATAAGCATAATATGGCTAATAATATGAGTTAGGTTGATAATAACAAGAGTAATAAGTATAGTAAATGTCGTGCTATCGATCATATCTGCATAATATGGTTAATAATATGAGTTAGATTGATAATAGTGAGTGTAATAAGTATAGTAATTGTCGTTCTGTCGATCATATTAGCATAATATGGTTAATAAAATGAGTTAGATTGATAATAATAAGAGTAATAAGTATAGTATTTGTCGTTCTATCGATCATATAAGCACAATATGGCTAATAATATAAGTTAGATTGATAATAATAAGAGTCATAAGTATAGTAATTGTCGTTCTATCGATCATATCTGCATAATATGGTTAATAATATGAGTTAGATTGATAATAATAAGAGTAATAAGTATAGTAATTGTCGTTATATCGATCATATAACCATAATATGGCTAATAGCATGTGTTAGATTGATAATAATAAGAGTAATGAGTATAGTAATTGTCGTTCTATCGATCATATCGGCATAATATGGTTAATAATATGAGTTAGATTGATAATAGTGAGTGTAATAAATATAGTAATTGTCGTTCTATCGCTCATATAAGCACAATATGGCTAATAATATGAGTTAGATTGATAATAATAAGAGTAATAAGTATAGTAATTGTCGTTCTATCGATCATATAAGCATAATATGGCTAATAATATGACTTAGATTGATAATAATAAGTGTAATAAGTATAGTAATTGTCGTTCTATCGATCATAATTGCATAATATGGTTAATAATATGAATTAGATTGATAATAATAAGAGCAATGAGTATAGTAATTGTCGTACTATCGATCATATAAGCATAATATGGCTTATCATGTGAGTTAGATTGATAATAGTGAGTGCAATAAATATAGTAATTGTCGTTCTATCGCTCATATAAGCACAATATGGCTAATAATATGAGTTAGATTGATAATAATAAGAGTAATAAGTATAGTAATTGTCGTTCTATAGATCATATAAGCATAATAGGGCTAATAATATGAGTTAGATTGATAATAATAAGTGTAATAAGTATAGTAATTGTCGTTCTATCGATCATATCTGCATAATATGGTTAATAATATGAGTTAGATTTATAATAGTGAGTGTAATAAGTATAGTGAATGTCGTTCTATCGATCATATCAGCATAATATGGGTAATAATATGAGTTAGATTGATAATAGTGAGTGTAATAAGTATAGTAATTGTCGTTCTGTCTATCATATTAGCATAATATGGTTAATAAAATGAGTTAGATTGATAATAATAAGAGTAATAAGTATAGTATTTGTCGTTCTATCGATCATATTAGCATAATATGGCTAATAATACGAGTTAGATTGATAATAATAAGAGTAATGAGTATAGTAATTGTAGTTCTATCGATCATTTAAGCATAATATGGCTAATAATATGAGTTAGATTGATAATAATAAGAGTAATGAGTATAGTGATTGTAGTTCTATCGATCATATAACCATAATATGGTTAATAGCATGAGTTAGATTGATAATAATAAGAGTAATGAGTATAGTAATTGTCGTTCTATCGATCATATCTGCATAATATGGTTAATAATATGAGTTAGATTGATAATAGTGAGTGTAATAAATATAGTAATTGTCGTTCTATCGCTCTTATAAGCACAATATGGTTAATAATATGAGTTAGATTGATAATAATAAGAGTAATAAGTATAGTAGTTGTCGTTCTATCGATCATATCTGCATAATATGGTTAATAATATGAGTTAGATTCATAATAATAAGAGTAATAAGTATAGTAATTGTCGTTCTATCGATCATTTAAGCATAATATGGCGAATAATATGAGTTGGGTTGATAAAAATAAGAATAATAAGTATAGTAATTGTCGTTCTATCGATCATATAAGCATAATATGGCTAATAATATGAGTTAGGTTGATAATAACAAGAGTAATAAGTATAGTAAATGTCGTGCTATCGATCATATCTGCATAATATGGTTAATAATATGAGTTAGATTGATAATAGTGAGTGTAATCAGTATAGTAATTGTCGTTCTGTCGATCATATTAGCATAATATGGTTAATAAAATGAGTTAGATTGTTAATAATAAGAGTATTAAGTATAGTATTTGTCGTTCTATCGATCATATAAGCACAATATGGCTAATAATATAAGTTAGATTGATAATAATAAGAGTCATAAGTATAGTAATTGTCGTTCTATCGATCATATCTGCATAATATGGTTAATAATATGAGTTAGATTGATAATAGTGAGTGTAATAAATATAGTAATTGTCGTTCTATCGCTCATATAAGCACAATATGGCTAATAATATGAGTTAGATTGATAATAATAAGAGTAATAAGTATAGTAATAGTCGTTCTATCGATCATATAAGCATGATATGGCTAATAATATGAGTTAGATTGATAATAATAAGTGTAATAAGCATAGTAATTGTCGTTCTATCGATCATAATTGCATAATATGGTTAATAATATGAATTAGATTGATAATAATAAGAGAAATGAGTATAGTAATTGTCGTACTATCGATCATATAAGCATAATATGGCTAATAATATGAGTTAGATTGATAATAGTGAGTGTAATAAATATAGTAATTGTCGTTCTATCGCTCATATAAGCACAATATGGTTAATAATATGAGTTAGATTGATAATAATAAGAGTAATAAGTATAGTAATTGTCGTTCTATCGATCATATATGCATAATATGGTTAATAATATGAGTTAGATTGATAATAGTGAGTGTAATAAGTATAGTGAATGTCCTTCTATCGATCATATCAGCATAATATGGCTAATAATATGAGTTAGATTCATAATAATAAGAGTAATAAGTATAGTAATTGTCGTTCTATCGATCATATCTGCATAATATGGTTAATAATATGAGTTAGATTGACAACAATAAGAGAAATGAGTATAGTAGTTGTCGTACTATCGATCATATAAGCATAATATGGCTTATAATGTGAGTTAGATTGATAATAGTGAGTGCAATAAATATAGCAATTGTCGTTCTATCGCTCATATAAGCACAATATGGCTAATAATATGAGTTAGATTGATAATAATAAGAGTAATAAGTATAGTAGTTGTCGTTCTATCGATCATATATGCATAATATGGTTAATAATATGAGTTAGATTGATAATAGTGAGTGTAATAAATATAGTAATTGTCGTTCTATCGCTCATATAAGCACAATATGGCTAATAATATGAGTTAGATTGATAATAATAAGAGTAATAAGTATAGTAGTTGTCGTTCTATCGATCATATATGCATAATATGGTTAATAATATGAGTTAGATTGATAATAGTAAATGTAATAAGTATAGTGAATGTAGTTCTATCGATCATATCAGCATAATATGGGTAATAATATGAGTTGGATTGATAATAATAAGAGTAATGAGTATAGTAATTGAAGTTCTATCGATCATGTAAGCATAATATGGCTAATAATATGAGTAAGATTCATAATAATAAGAGTAATAAGTATAGTAATTGTCGTTCTATCGATCATTTAAGCATTATATGGGGAATAATATGAGTTGGGTTGATAAAAATAAGAATAATAAGTATAGTAATTGTCGTTCTATCGATCATATAAGCATAATATGGCTAATAATATGAGTTAGGTTGATAATAACAAGAGTAATAAGTATAGTAAATGTCGTGCTATCGATCATATCTGCATAATATGGTTAATAATATGAGTTAGATTGATAATAGTGAGTGTAATAAGTATAGTAATTGTCGTTCTGTCTATCATATTAGCATAATATGGTTAATAAAATGAGTTAGATTGATAATAATAAGAGTAATAAGTATAGTATTTGTCGTTCTATCGATCATATTAGCATAATATGGCTAATAATACGAGTTAGATTGATAATAATAAGAGTAATGAGTAGAGTAATTGTAGTTCTATCGATCATTTAAGCATAATATGGCTAATAATATGAGTTAGATTGATAATAATAAGAGTAATGAGTATAGTGATTGTAGTTCTATCGATCATATCTGCATAATATGGTTAATAATATGAGTTAGATTGATAATAATAAGAGTAATAAGTATAGTAATTGTCGTTATATCGATCATATTACCATAATATGGCTAAGAGCATGAGTTAGATTGATAATAATAAGAGTAATGAGTATAGTAATTGTCGTTCTATCGATCATATCGGCATAATATGGTTAATAATATGAGTTAGACTGATAATAGTGAGTGTAATAAATATAGTAATTGTCGTTCTATCGCTCATATAAGCACAATATGACTAATAATATGAGTTAGATTAATAATAATAAGAGTAATAAGTATAGTAATTGTCGTTCTATCGATCATATAAGCATAATATGGCTAATAATATGACTTAGATTGATAATAATAAGTGTAATAAGTATAGTAATTGTCGTTCTATCGATCATAATTGCATAATATGGTTAATAATATGAATTAGATTGATAATAATAAGAGCAATGAGTATAGTAATTGTCGTACTATCGATCATATAAGCATAATATGGCTAATAATATGAGTTAGATTGGTAATAATAAGTGTAATGAGTATAGTAATTGTCGTTCTATCGATCATATCTGCATAATATGGTTAATAATATGAGTTAGATTGATAACAATAAGAGTAATGAGTATAGTAATTGTCGTACTATCGATCATATAAGCATAATATGGCTTATCATGTGAGTTAGATTGATAATAGTGAGTGCAATAAATATAGTAATTGTCGTTCTATCGCTCATATAAGCATAATATGGTTAATAATATGAGTTAGAATGATAATAATAAGAGTAATAAGTATAGTAATTGTCGTTCTATCGATCATATCTGCATAATATGGTTAATAATATGAGTTAGATTTATAATAGTGAGTGTAATAAGTATAGTGAATGTCGTTCTATCGATCATATCAGCATAATGTGGGTAATAATATGAGTTGGATTGATAATAATAAGAGTAATGAGTATAGTAACTGTAGTTCTATCGATCATATAAGCATAATATGGCTAATAATATGAGTAAGATTCATAATAATAAGAGTAATAAGTATAGTAATTGTCGTTCTATCGATCATTTAAGCATAATATGGCGAATAATATGAGTTGGGTTGATAAAAATAAGAATAATAAGTATAGTATTGTCGTTCTATCGATCATATAAGCATAATATGGCTAATAATATGAGTTAGGTTGATAATAACAAGAGTAATAAGTATAGTAAATGTCGTGCTATCGATCATATCTGCATAATATGGTTAATAATATGAGTTAGATTGATAATAGTGAGTGTAATAAGTATAGTAATTGTCGTTCTGTCGATCATATTAGCATAATATGGTTAATAAAATGAGTTAGATTGATAATAATAAGAGTAATAAGTATAGTATTTGTCGTTCTATCGATCATATAAGCACAATATGGCTAATAATATAAGTTAGATTGATAATAATAAGAGTCATAAGTATAGTAATTGTCGTTCTATCGATCATATCTGCATAATATGGTTAATAATATGAGTTAGATTGATAATAATAAGAGTAATAAGTATAGTAATTGTCGTTATATCGATCATATAACCATAATATGGCTAATAGCATGTGTTAGATTGATAATAATAAGAGTAATGAGTATAGTAATTGTCGTTCTATCGATCATATCGGCATAATATGGTTAATAATATGAGTTAGATTGATAATAATAAGAGTAATAAGTATAGTAATTGTCGTTCTATCGATCATATAAGCATAATATGGCTAATAATATGACTTAGATTGATAATAATAAGTGTAATAAGTATAGTAATTGTCGTTCTATCGATCATAATTGCATAATATGGTTAATAATATGAATTAGATTGATAATAATAAGAGCAATGAGTATAGTAATTGTCGTACTATCGATCATATAAGCATAATATGGCTTATCATGTGAGTTAGATTGATAATAGTGAGTGCAATAAATATAGTAATTGTCGTTCTATCGCTCATATAAGCACAATATGGCTAATAATATGAGTTAGATTGATAATAATAAGAGTAATAAGTATAGTAATTGTCGTTCTATAGATCATATAAGCACAATAGGGCTAATAATATGAGTTAGATTGATAATAATAAGTGTAATAAGTATAGTAATTGTCGTTCTATCGATCATATCTGCATAATATGGTTAATAATATGAGTTAGATTTATAATAGTGAGTGTAATAAGTATAGTGAATGTCGTTCTATCGATCATATCAGCATAATATGGGTAATAATATGAGTTAGATTGATAATAGTGAGTGTAATAAGTATAGTAATTGTCGTTCTGTCTATCATATTAGCATAATATGGTTAATAAAATGAGTTAGATTGATAATAATAAGAGTAATAAGTATAGTATTTGTCGTTCTATCGATCATATCTGCATAATATGGTTAATAATATGAGTTAGATTGATAATAGTGAGTGTAATAAATATAGTAATTGTCGTTCTATCGCTCATATAAGCACAATATGGCTAATAATATGAGTTAGATTGATAATAATAAGAGTAATAAGTATAGTAATTGTCGTTATATCGATCATATAACCATAATATGGTTAATAGCATGAGTTAGATTGATAATAATAAGAGTAATGAGTATAGTAATTGTCGTTCTATCGATCATTTCTGCATAATATGGTTAATAATATGAGTTAAATTGATAATAGTGAGTGTAATAAATATAGTAATTGTCGTTCTATCGCTCTTATAAGCACAATATGCTTAATAATATGAGTTAGATTGATAATAATAAGAGTAATAAGTATAGTAGTTGTCGTTCTATCGATCATATATGCATAATATGGTTAATAATATGAGTTAGATTGATAATAGTAAATGTAATAAGTATAGTGAATGTCGTTCTATCGATCATATCAGCATAATATGGGTAATAATATGAGTTGGATTGATAATAATAAGAGTAATGAGTATAGTAATTGAAGTTCTATCGATCATATAAGCATAATATGGCTAATAATATGAGTAAGATTCATAATAATAAGAGTAATAAGTATAGTAATTGTCGTTCTATCGATCATTTAAGCATTATATGGGGAATAATATGAGTTGGGTTGATAAAAATAAGAATAATAAGTATAGTAATTGTCGTTCTATCGATCATATAAGCATAATATGGCTAATAATATGAGTTAGGTTGATAATAACAAGAGTAATAAGTATAGTAAATGTCGTGCTATCGATCATATCTGCATAATATGGTTAATAATATGAGTTAGATTGATAATAGTGAGTGTAATAAGTATAGTAATTGTCGTTCTGTCTATCATATTAGCATAATATGGTTAATAAAATGAGTTAGATTGATAATAATAAGAGTAATAAGTATAGTAGTTGTCGTTCTATCGATCATATATGCATAATATGGTTAATAATATGAGTTAGATTGATAATAGTAAATGTAACAAGTATAGTGAGTGTAGTTCTATCGATCATATCAGCATAATATGGGTAATAATATGAGTTGGATTGATAATAATAAGAGTAATGAGTATAGTAATTGAAGTTCTATCGATCATATAAGCATAATATGGCTAATAATATGAGTAAGATTCATAATAATAAGAGTAATAAGTATAGTAATTGTCGTTCTATCGATCATTTAAGCATTATATGGGGAATAATATGAGTTGGGTTGATAAAAATAAGAATAATAAGTATAGTAATTGTCGTTATATCGATCATATAAGCATAATATGGCTAATAATATGAGTTAGGTTGATAATAACAAGAGTAATAAGTATAGTAATTGTCGTACTATCGATCATATAAGCATAATATGGCTTATCATGTGAGTTAGATTGATAATAGTGAGTGCAATAAATATAGTAATTGTCGTTCTATCGCTCATATAAGCATAATATGGTTAATAATATGAGTTAGAATGATAATAATAAGAGTAATAAGTATAGTAATTGTCGTTCTATCGATCATATCTGCATAATATGGTTAATAATATGAGTTAGATTTATAATAGTGAGTGTAATAAGTATAGTGAATGTCGTTCTATCGATCATATCAGCATAATGTGGGTAATAATATGAGTTGGATTGATAATAATAAGAGTAATGAGTATAGTAACTGTAGTTCTATCGATCATATAAGCATAATATGGCTAATAATATGAGTAAGATTCATAATAATAAGAGTAATAAGTATAGTAATTGTCGTTCTATCGATCATTTAAGCATAATATGGCGAATAATATGAGTTGGGTTGATAAAAATAAGAATAATAAGTATAGTATTGTCGTTCTATCGATCATATAAGCATAATATGGCTAATAATATGAGTTAGGTTGATAATAACAAGAGTAATAAGTATAGTAAATGTCGTGCTATCGATCATATCTGCATAATATGGTTAATAATATGAGTTAGATTGATAATAGTGAGTGTAATAAGTATAGTAATTGTCGTTCTGTCGATCATATTAGCATAATATGGTTAATAAAATGAGTTAGATTGATAATGATAAGAGTAATAAGTATAGTATTTGTCGTTCTATCGATCATATAAGCACAATATGGCTAATAATATAAGTTAGATTGATAATAATAAGAGTCATAAGTATAGTAATTGTCGTTCTATCGATCATATCTGCATAATATGGTTAATAATATGAGTTAGATTGATAATAATAAGAGTAATAAGTATAGTAATTGTCGTTATATCGATCATATAACCATAATATGGCTAATAGCATGTGTTAGATTGATAATAATAAGAGTAATGAGTATAGTAATTGTCGTTCTTTCGATCATATCGGCATAATATGGTTAATAATATGAGTTAGATTGATAATAGTGAGTGTAATAAATATAGTAATTGTCGTTCTATCGCTCATATAAGCACAATATGGCTAATAATATGAGTTAGATTGATAATAATAAGAGTAATAAGTATAGTAATTGTCGTTCTATCGATCATTTAAGCATAATATGGCGAATAATATGAGTTGGGTTGATAAAAATAAGAATAATAAGTATAGTAATTGTCGTTCTATCGATCATATAAGCATAATATGGCTAATAATATGAGTTAGGTTGATAATAACAAGAGTAATAAGTATAGTAAATGTCGTGCTATCGATCATATCTGCATAATATGGTTAATAATATGAGTTAGATTGATAATAGTGAGTGTAATAAGTAAAGTAATTGTCGTTCTGTCGATCATATTAGCATAATATGGTTAATAAAATGAGTTAGATTGTTAATAATAAGAGTATTAAGTATAGTATTTGTCGTTCTATCGATCATATAAGCACAATATGGCTAATAATATAAGTTAGATTGATAATAATAAGAGTCATAAGTATAGTAATTGTCGTTCTATCGATCATATCTGCATAATATGGTTAATAATATGAGTTAGATTTATAATAGTGAGTGTAATAAGTATAGTGAATGTCGTTCTATCGATCATATCAGCATAATATGGGTAATAATATGAGTTAGATTGATAATAGTGAGTGTAATAAGTATAGTAATTGTCGTTCTGTCTATCATATTAGCATAATATGGTTAATAAAATGAGTTAGATTGATAATAATAAGAGTAATAAGTATAGTATTTGTCGTTCTATCGATCATATTAGCATAATATGGCTAATAATACGAGTTAGATTGATAATAATAAGAGTAATGAGTATAGTAATTGTAGTTCTATCGATCATTTAAGCATAATATGGCTAATAATATGAGTTAGATTGATAATAATAAGAGTAATGAGTATAGTGATTGTAGTTCTATCGATCATATAACCATAATATGGTTAATAGCATGAGTTAGATTGATAATAATAAGAGTAATGAGTATAGTAATTGTCGTTCTATCGATCATATCTGCATAATATGGTTAATAATATGAGTTAGATTGATAATAGTGAGTGTAATAAATATAGTAATTGTCGTTCTATCGCTCTTATAAGCACAATATGGTTAATAATATGAGTTAGATTGATAATAATAAGAGTAATAAGTATAGTAGTTGTCGTTCTATCGATCATATCTGCATAATATGGTTAATAATATGAGTTAGATTCATAATAATAAGAGTAATAAGTATAGTAATTGTCGTTCTATCGATCATTTAAGCATAATATGGCGAATAATATGAGTTGGGTTGATAAAAATAAGAATAATAAGTATAGTAATTGTCGTTCTATCGATCATATAAGCATAATATGGCTAATAATATGAGTTAGGTTGATAATAACAAGAGTAATAAGTATAGTAAATGTCGTGCTATCGATCATATCTGCATAATATGGTTAATAATATGAGTTAGATTGATAATAGTGAGTGTAATCAGTATAGTAATTGTCGTTCTGTCGATCATATTAGCATAATATGGTTAATAAAATGAGTTAGATTGTTAATAATAAGAGTATTAAGTATAGTATTTGTCGTTCTATCGATCATATAAGCACAATATGGCTAATAATATAAGTTAGATTGATAATAATAAGAGTCATAAGTATAGTAATTGTCGTTCTATCGATCATATCTGCATAATATGGTTAATAATATGAGTTAGATTGATAATAGTGAGTGTAATAAATATAGTAATTGTCGTTCTATCGCTCATATAAGCACAATATGGCTAATAATATGAGTTAGATTGATAATAATAAGAGTAATAAGTATAGTAATTGTCGTTCTATCGATCATATAAGCATGATATGGCTAATAATATGAGTTAGATTGATAATAATAAGTGTAATAAGCATAGTAATTGTCGTTCTATCGATCATAATTGCATAATATGGTTAATAATATGAATTAGATTGATAATAATAAGAGAAATGAGTATAGTAATTGTCGTACTATCGATCATATAAGCATAATATGGCTAATAATATGAGTTAGATTGATAATAGTGAGTGTAATAAATATAGTAATTGTCGTTCTATCGCTCATATAAGCACAATATGGTTAATAATATGAGTTAGATTGATAATAATAAGAGTAATAAGTATAGTAATTGTCGTTCTATCGATCATATATGCATAATATGGTTAATAATATGAGTTAGATTGATAATAGTGAGTGTAATAAGTATAGTGAATGTCGTTCTATCGATCATATCAGCATAATATGGCTAATAATATGAGTTAGATTCATAATAATAAGAGTAATAAGTATAGTAATTGTCGTTCTATCGATCATATCTGCATAATATGGTTAATAATATGAGTTAGATTGACAACAATAAGAGAAATGAGTATAGTAGTTGTCGTACTATCGATCATATAAGCATAATATGGCTTATAATGTGAGTTAGATTGATAATAGTGAGTGCAATAAATATAGCAATTGTCGTTCTATCGCTCATATAAGCACAATATGGCTAATAATATGAGTTAGATTGATAATAATAAGAGTAATAAGTATAGTAATTGTCGTTCTATCGATCATATAAGCATAATAGGGCTAATAATATGAGTTAGATTGATAATAATAAGAGTAATAAGTATAGTAATTGTCGTTCTATCGATCATATCTGCATAATATGGTTAATAATATGAGTTAGATTGATAATATTATGAGTAGTAAGTATAGTAATTGTCGTTATATCGATCATATAACCATAATATGGCTAATAGCATGAGTTAGATTGATAATAATAAGAGTAATGAGTATAGTAATTGTCGTTCTATCTATCATATCTGCATAATATGGGTAATAATATGAGTTAGATTCATAATAATAAGAGTAATAAGTACAGTAATTGTCGTTCTATCGATCATATAAGCATAATATGGCTAAAAATATGAGTTAGATTTATAATAATAAGAGTAATAAGTATAGTAATTGTCGTTCTATCGATCATATAAGCACAATATGGCTAATAATATGAGTTAGATTGATAATAATAAGAGTAATAAGGATAGTAATTGTCGTTCTATCGATCATATCTGCAGAATATGGTTAATAATATGAGTTAGATTGATAATATTATGAGTAATAAGTATAGTAATTGTCGTTATATCGATCATATAACCATAATATGGCTAATAGCATGAGTTAGATTGATAATAATAAGAGTAATGAGTATAGTAATTGTCGTTCTATCGATCATATCTGCATAATATGGTTAATAATATGAGTTAGATTGATAATAGTGAGTGTAATAAATATAGTAATTGTCGTTCTATCGCTCATATAAGCACAATATGGCTAATAATGTGAGTTAGATTGATAATAATAAGAGTAATAAGTATAGTAGTTGTCGTTCTATCGATCATATATGCATAATATGGTTAATAATATGAGTTAGATTGATAATAGTAAATGTAATAAGTATAGTGAATGTAGTTCTATCGATCATATCAGCATAATATGGTTAATAGCATGAGTTAGATTGATAATAATAAGAGTAATGAGTATAGTAATTGTCGTTCTATCGATCATATCTGCATAATATGGTTAATAATATGAGTTAAATTGATAATAGTGAGTGTAATAAATATAGTAATTGTCGTTCTATCGCTCTTATAAGCACAATATGGTTAATAATATGAGTTAGATTGATAATAATAAGAGTAATAAGTATAGTAGTTGTCGTTCTATCGATCATATATGCATAATATGGTTAATAATATGAGTTAGATTGATAATAGTAAATGTAATAAGTATAGTGAATGTAGTTCTATCGATCATATCAGCATAATATGGGTAATAATATGAGTTGGATTGATAATAATAAGAGGAATGAGTATAGTAATTGAAGTTCTATCGATCATATAAGCATAATATGGCTAATAATATGAGTAAGATTCATAATAATAAGAGTAATAAGTATAGTAATTGTCGTTCTATCGATCATTTAAGCATTATATGGGGAATAATATGAGTTGGGTTGATAAAAATAAGAATAATAAGTATAGTAATTGTCGTTCTATCGATCATATAAGCATAATATGGCTAATAATATGAGTTAGGTTGATAATAACAAGAGTAATAAGTATAGTAAATGTCGTGCTATCGATCATATCTGCATAATATGGTTAATAATATGAGTTAGATTGATAATAGTGAGTGTAATAAGTATAGTAATTGTCGTTCTGTCTATCATATTAGCATAATATGGTTAATAAAATGAGTTAGATTGATAATAATAAGAGTAATAAGTATAGTATTTGTCGTTCTATCGATCATATTAGCATAATATGGCTAATAATACGAGTTAGATTGATAATAATAAGAGTAATGAGTAGAGTAATTGTAGTTCTATCGATCATTTAAGCATAATATGGCTAATAATATGAGTTAGATTGATAATAATAAGAGTAATGAGTATAGTGATTGTAGTTCTATCGATCATATCTGCATAATATGGTTAATAATATGAGTTAGATTGATAATAATAAGAGTAATAAGTATAGTAATTGTCGTTATATCGATCATATTACCATAATATGGCTAAGAGCATGAGTTAGATTGATAATAATAAGAGTAATGAGTATAGTAATTGTCGTTCTATCGATCATATCGGCATAATATGGTTAATAATATGAGTTAGACTGATAATAGTGAGTGTAATAAATATAGTAATTGTCGTTCTATCGCTCATATAAGCACAATATGACTAATAATATGAGTTAGATTAATAATAATAAGAGTAATAAGTATTGTAATTGTCGTTCTATCGATCATATAAGCATAATATGGCTAATAATATGACTTAGATTGATAATAATAAGTGTAATAAGTATAGTAATTGTCGTTCTATCGATCATAATTGCATAATATGGTTAATAATATGAATTAGATTGATAATAATAAGAGCAATGAGTATAGTAATTGTCGTACTATCGATCATATAAGCATAATATGGCTAATAATATGAGTTAGATTGGTAATAATAAGTGTAATGAGTATAGTAATTGTCGTTCTATCGATCATATCTGCATAATATGGTTAATAATATGAGTTAGATTGATAACAATAAGAGTAATGAGTATAGTAATTGTCGTACTATCGATCATATAAGCATAATATGGCTTATCATGTGAGTTAGATTGATAATAGTGAGTGCAATAAATATAGTAATTGTCGTTCTATCGCTCATATAAGCATAATATGGTTAATAATATGAGTTAGAATGATAATAATAAGAGTAATAAGTATAGTAATTGTCGTTCTATCGATCATATCTGCATAATATGGTTAATAATATGAGTTAGATTTATAATAGTGAGTGTAATAAGTATAGTGAATGTCGTTCTATCGATCATATCAGCATAATGTGGGTAATAATATGAGTTGGATTGATAATAATAAGAGTAATGAGTATAGTAACTGTAGTTCTATCGATCATATAAGCATAATATGGCTAATAATATGAGTAAGATTCATAATAATAAGAGTAATAAGTATAGTAATTGTCGTTCTATCGATCATTTAAGCATAATATGGCGAATAATATGAGTTGGGTTGATAAAAATAAGAATAATAAGTATAGTATTGTCGTTCTATCGATCATATAAGCATAATATGGCTAATAATATGAGTTAGGTTGATAATAACAAGAGTAATAAGTATAGTAAATGTCGTGCTATCGATCATATCTGCATAATATGGTTAATAATATGAGTTAGATTGATAATAGTGAGTGTAATAAGTATAGTAATTGTCGTTCTGTCGATCATATTAGCATAATATGGTTAATAAAATGAGTTAGATTGATAATGATAAGAGTAATAAGTATAGTATTTGTCGTTCTATCGATCATATAAGCACAATATGGCTAATAATATAAGTTAGATTGATAATAATAAGAGTCATAAGTATAGTAATTGTCGTTCTATCGATCATATCTGCATAATATGGTTAATAATATGAGTTAGATTGATAATAATAAGAGTAATAAGTATAGTAATTGTCGTTATATCGATCATATAACCATAATATGGCTAATAGCATGTGTTAGATTGATAATAATAAGAGTAATGAGTATAGTAATTGTCGTTCTATCGATCATATCGGCATAATATGGTTAATAATATGAGTTAGATTGATAATAGTGAGTGTAATAAATATAGTAATTGTCGTTCTATCGCTCATATAAGCACAATATGGCTAATAATATGAGTTAGATTGATAATAATAAGAGTAATAAGTATAGTAATTGTCGTTCTATCGATCATATAAGCATGATATGGCTAATAATATGAGTTAGATTGATAATAATAAGTGTAATAAGCATAGTAATTGTCGTTCTATCGATCATAATTGCATAATATGGTTAATAATATGAATTAGATTGATAATAATAAGAGAAATGAGTATAGTAATTGTCGTACTATCGATCATATAAGCATAATATGGCTAATAATATGAGTTAGATTGATAATAGTGAGTGTAATAAATACAGTAATTGTCGTTCTATCGCTCATATAAGCACAATATGGTTAATAATATGAGTTAGATTGATAATAATAAGAGTAATAAGTATAGTAATTGTCGTTCTATCGATCATATATGCATAATATGGTTAATAATATGAGTTAGATTGATAATAGTGAGTGTAATAAGTATAGTGAATGTCGTTCTATCGATCATATCAGCATAATATGGCTAATAATATGAGTTAGATTCATAATAATAAGAGTAATAAGTATAGTAATTGTCGTTCTATCGATCATATCTGCATAATATGGTTAATAATATGAGTTAGATTGACAACAATAAGAGAAATGAGTATAGTAGTTGTCGTACTATCGATCATATAAGCATAATATGGCTTATAATGTGAGTTAGATTGATAATAGTGAGTGCAATAAATATAGTAATTGTCGTTCTATCGCTCATGTAAGCACAATATGGCTAATAATATGAGTTAGATTGATAATAATAAGAGTAATAAGTATAGTAATTGTCGTTCTATCGATCATATAAGCATAATAGGGCTAATAATATGAGTTAGATTGATAATAATAAGAGTAATAAGTATAGTAATTGTCGTTCTATCGATCATATCTGCATAATATGGTTAATAATATGAGTTAGATTGATAATATTATGAGTAGTAAGTATAGTAATTGTCGTTATATCGATCATATAACCATAATATGGCTAATAGCATGAGTTAGATTGATAATAATAAGAGTAATGAGTATAGTAATTGTCGTTCTATCTATCATATCTGCATAATATGGGTAATAATATGAGTTAGATTCATAATAATAAGAGTAATAAGTACAGTAGTTGTCGTTCTATCGATCATATAAGCATAATATGGCTAAAAATATGAGTTAGATTTATAATAATAAGAGTAATAAGTATAGTAATTGTCGTTCTATCGATCATATAAGCACAATATGGCTAATAATATGAGTTAGATTGATAATAATAAGAGTAATAAGGATAGTAATTGTCGTTCTATCGATCATATCTGCAGAATATGGTTAATAATATGAGTTAGATTGATAATATTATGAGTAATAAGTATAGTAATTGTCGTTATATCGATCATATAACCATAATATGGCTAATAGCATGAGTTAGATTGATAATAATAAGAGTAATGAGTATAGTAATTGTCGTTCTATCGATCATATCTGCATAATATGGTTAATAATATGAGTTAGATTGATAATAGTGAGTGTAATAAATATAGTAATTGTCGTTCTATCGCTCATATAAGCACAATATGGCTAATAATATGAGTTAGATTGATAATAATAAGAGTAATAAGTATAGTAATTGTCGTTATATCGATCATATAACCATAATATGGTTAATAGCATGAGTTAGATTGATAATAATAAGAGTAATGAGTATAGTAATTGTCGTTCTATCGATCATTTCTGCATAATATGGTTAATAATATGAGTTAAATTGATAATAGTGAGTGTAATAAATATAGTAATTGTCGTTCTATCGCTCTTATAAGCAGAATATGCTTAATAATATGAGTTAGATTGATAATAATAAGAGTAATAAGTATAGTAGTTGTCGTTCTATCGATCATATATGCATAATATGGTTAATAATATGAGTTAGATTGATAATAGTAAATGTAATAAGTATAGTGAATGTCGTTCTATCGATCATATCAGCATAATATGGGTAATAATATGAGTTGGATTGATAATAATAAGAGTAATGAGTATAGTAATTGAAGTTCTATCGATCATATAAGCATAATATGGCTAATAATATGAGTAAGATTCATAATAATAAGAGTAATAAGTATAGTAATTGTCGTTCTATCGATCATTTAAGCATTATATGGGGAATAATATGAGTTGGGTTGATAAAAATAAGAATAATAAGTATAGTAATTGTCGTTCTATCGATCATATAAGCATAATATGGCTAATAATATGAGTTAGGTTGATAATAACAAGAGTAATAAGTATAGTAAATGTCGTGCTATCGATCATATCTGCATAATATGGTTAATAATATGAGTTAGATTGATAATAGTGAGTGTAATAAGTATAGTAATTGTCGTTCTGTCTATCATATTAGCATAATATGGTTAATAAAATGAGTTAGATTGATAATAATAAGAGTAATAAGTATAGTATTTGTCGTTCTATCGATCATATTTGCATAATATGGCTAATAATACGAGTTAGATTGATAATAATAAGAGTAATGAGTATAGTAATTGTAGTTCTATCGATCATTTAAGCATAATATGGCTAATAATATGAGTTAGATTGATAATAATAAGGGTAATGAGTATAGTGATTGTAGTTCTATCGATCATATCTGCATAATATGGTTAATAATATGAGTTAGATTGATAATAATAAGAGTAATAAGTATAGTAATTGTCGTTATATCGATCATATAACCATAATATGGCTGAGAGCATGAGTTAGATTGATAATAATAAGAGTAATGAGTATAGTAATTGTCGTTCTATCGATCATATCTGCATAATATGGTTTATAATATGAGTTAGATTGATAATAATAAGAGAAATGAGCATAGTAATTGTCGTACTATCGATCAGATAAGCATAACATGGCTAATAATATGAGTCAGATTGATAATAATAAGTGTAATAAGTATAGTAATTGTCGTTCTATCGATCATATCTGCATAATATGGTTAATAATATGAGTTAGATTGATAACAATAAGAGTAATGAGTATAGTAATTGTCGTACTATCGATCATATAAGCATAATATGGCTTATAATATGAGTTAGATTGATAATAATAAGAGTAATAAGTATAGTAATTGTCGTTCTATCGATCATATCTGCATAATATGGTTAATAATATGAGTTAGATTTATAATAGTGAGTGTAATAAGTATAGTGAATGTCGTTCTATCGATCATATCAGCATAATATGGGTAATAATATGAGTTAGATTGATAATAGTGAGTGTAATAAGTATAGTAATTGTCGTTCTGTCTATCATATTAGCATAATATGGTTAATAAAATGAGTTAGATTGATAATAATAAGAGTAATAAGTATAGTATTTGTCGTTCTATCGATCATATTAGCATAATATGGCTAATAATACGAGTTAGATTGATAATAATAAGAGTAATGAGTATAGTAATTGTAGTTCTATCGATCATTTAAGCATAATATGGCTAATAATATGAGTTAGATTGATAATAATAAGAGTAATGAGTATAGTGATTGTAGTTCTATCGATCATATCTGCATAATATGGTTAATAATATGAGTTAGATTCATAATAATAAGAGTAATAAGTATAGTAATTGTCGTTCTATCGATCATTTAAGCATAATATGGCGAATAATATGAGTTGGTTTGATAAAAATAAGAATAATAAGTATAGTAATTGTCGTTCTATCGATCATATAAGCATAATATGGCTAATAATATGAGTTAGGTTGATAATAACAAGAGTAATAAGTATAGTAAATGTCGTGCTATCGATCATATCTGCATAATATGGTTAATAATATGAGTTAGATTGATAATAGTGAGTGTAATAAGTATAGTAATTGTCGTTCTGTCGATCATATTAGCATTATATGGTTAATAAAATGAGTTAGATTGTTAATAATAAGAGTATTAAGTATAGTATTTGTCGTTCTATCGATCATATAAGCACAATATGGCTAATAATATAAGTTAGATTGATAATAATAAGAGTCATAAGTATAGTAATTGTCGTTCTATCGATCATATCTGCATAATATGGTTAATAATATGAGTTAGATTGATAATCGTGAGTGTAATAAATATAGTAATTGTCGTTCTATCGCTCATATAAGCACAATATGGCTAATAATATGAGTTAGATTGATAATAATAACAGTAATAAGTATAGTTATTGTCGTTATATCGATCATATAACCATAATGTGGTTAATAGCATGAGTTAGATTGATAATAATAAGAGTAATGAGTATAGTAAATGTCGTGCTATCGATCATATCTGCATAATATGGTTAATAATATGAGTTAGATTGATAATAGTGAGTGTAATAAGTATAGTAATTGTCGTTCTGTCGATCATATTAGCATAATATGGTTAATAAAATGAGTTAGATTGATAATAATAAGAGTAATAAGTATAGTATTTGTCGTTCTATCGATCATATAAGCATAATATGGCTAATAATATGAGTTAGATTGATAATAATAAGAGTAATGAGTATAGTAATTGTAGTTCTATCGATCATTTAAGCATAATATGGCTAATAATATGAGTTAGATTGATAATAATAAGAGTAATGAGTATAGTGATTGTAGTTCTATCGATCATATCTGCATAATATGGTTAATAATATGAGTTAGATTGATAATAATAAGTGTAATAAGTATAGTAATTGTCGTTCTATCGATCATAATTGCATAATATGGTTAATAATATGAATTAGATTGATAATAATAAGAGAAATGAGTATAGTAATTGTCGTACTATCGATCAGATAAGCATAACATGGCTAATAATATGAGTCAGATTGATAATAGTAAGTGTAATAAGTATAGTAATTGTCGTTCTATCGATCATACCTGCATAATATGGTTAATAATATGAGTTAGATTGATAACAATAAGAGTAATGAGTATAGTAATTGTCGTACTATCGATCATATAAGCATAATATGGCTTATAATGTGAGTTAGATTGATAATAGTGAGTGCAATAAATATAGTAATTGTCGTTCTATCGCTCATATAAGCACAATATGGCTAATAATATGAGTTAGATTGATAATAATAAGAGTAGTAAGTATAGTAATTGTCGTTCCATCGATCATTTAAGCATAATATGGCTAATAATATGAGTCAGATTGATAATAATAACAGTAATAAGTATAGTAATTGTCGTTCTATCGATAATATAAGCATAATATGGCTAATAATATGAGTTAGATTGATAATACTAAGAGTAGTGAGTATAGTAATTCTCTTTCTGTCGGTCATATAAGCATAATATGGCTAATAATATGAGTTACATTGATAATAATAAGAGTAATAAGTATAGTAAATGTCGTGCTATCGATCATATCTGCATAATATGGTTAATAATATGAGTTAGATTGATAATAGTGAGTGTAATAAGTATAGTAATTGTCGTTCTATCGATCATATTAGCATAATATGGTTAATAATATGAGTTAGATTGATAATAATAAGAGTAATAAGTATAGTATTTGTCGTTCTATCGATCATATAAGCATAATATGGCTAATAATACGAGTTAGATTGATAATAATAAGAGTAATAAGTGTAGTAATTGTCGTTCTATCGATCATTTAAGCATAATATGGCTAATAATATGAGTTAGATTGATAATAATAGCAGTAATATGTATAGTAATTGTCGTTCTATCGATAATATAAGCATAATATGGCTAATAATATGAGTTAGATTGATAATAATAAGAGTAATGAGTATAGTAATTGTAGTTCTATCGATCATTTAAGCATAATATGGCTAATAATACGAGTTAGATTGATAATAATAAGAGAAATGAGCATAGTGATTGTAGTTCTATCGATCATATCTGCATAATATGGATAATAATATGAGTTAGATTGATAATAATAAGACTAATAAGTATAGTATTTGTCGTTCTATCGATCATATAAGCATAATATGGCTGATAATATGAGTTAGATTGATAATAATAAGAGTAATAAGTATAGTAATTGTCGTTCTATCGATCATATAACCATAATGTGGTTAATAGCATGAGTTAGATTGATAATAATAAGAGTAATGAGTATAGTAATTGTCGTTCTATCGATCATATCTGCATAATATGGTTAATAATATGAGTTAGATTGATAATCGTGAGTGTAATAAATATAGTAATTGTCGTTCTATCGCTCATATAAGCACAATACGGCTAATAATATGAGTTAGATTGATAATAATAACAGTAATAAGTATAGTAATTGACGTTATATCGATCATATAACCATAATGTGGTTAATAGCATGAGTTAGATTGATAATAATAAGAGTAATAAGTATAGTAGTTGTCGTTCTATCGATCATATATGCATAATATGGTTAATAATATGAGTTAGATTGATAATAGTAAATGTAATAAGTATAGTGAATGTCGTTCTATCGATCATATCAGCATAATATGGGTAATAATATGAGTTGGATTGATAATAATAAGAGTAATGAGTATAGTAATTGTAGTTCTATCGATCATATAAGCATAATATGGCTAATAATATGAGTAAGATTCACAATAATAAGAGTAATAAGTATAGTAATTGTCGTTCTATCGATCATTTAAGCATTATATGGCTAAGAGCATGAGTTAGATTGATAATAATAAGAGTAATGAGTATAGTAATTGTCGTTCTATCGATCATATCTGCATTATATGGTTAATAATATGAGTTAGATTGATAATAGTGAGTGTAATAAATATAGTAATTGTCGTTCTATCGCTCATATAAGCACAATATGACTAATAATATGAGTTAGATTGATAATAATAAGAGTAATAAGTATAGTAATTGTCGTTCTATCGATCATATAAGCATAATATGGCTAATAATATGAGTTAGATTGATAATACTAAGAGTAGTGAGTATAGTAATTCTCGTCCTATCGATCATATAAGCATAATATGGCTAATAATATGAGTTAGATTGATAATAATAAGAGTAATGAGTATAGTAATTGTAGTTCTATCGATCATTTAAGCATAATATGGCTAATAATATAAGTTAGATTGATAATAATAAGAGTAATGAGTATAGTAATTGTAGTTCTATCGATCATATCTGCATAATATGGTTAATAATATGAGTTAGATTGATAATAATTAGAGTAATGAGTATAGTAATTGCAGTTCTATCGATCATTTAAGCATAATATGGCTAATAATATGAGCCAGATTGATAATAATAACAGTAATAAGTATAGTAATTGTCGTTCTATCGATAATATAAGCATAATATGGCTAATAATATGAGTTAGATTGATAATACTAAGAGTAGTGAGTATAGTAATTCTCGTTCTATCGATCATATGAGCATAATATGGCTAATAATACGAGTTAGATTGATAATAATAAGAGAAATGAGCATAGTGATTGTAGTTCTATCGCTCATATAAGCACAATATGGCTAATAATATGAGTTAGATTGATAATAATAAGAGTAATAAGTATAGTAATTGTCGTTCTATCGATCATATAAGCATAATATGGCTAATAATACGAGTTAGATTGATAATAATAAGAGTAATAAGTATAGTAATTGTCGTTCTATCGATCATTTAAGCATAATATGGCTAATAATATGAGTTAGATTGATAATAATAACAGTAATAAGTATAGTAATTGTCGTTCTATCGATAATATAAGCATAATATGGCTAATAATATGAGTTAGATTGATAATAATAAGAGTAATGGGTATACTAATTGTAGTTCTATCGATCATTTAAGCATAATATGGCTAATAATACGAGTTAGATTGATAATAATAAGAGAAATGAGCATAGTGATTGTAGTTCTATCGATCATATCTGCATAATATGGTTATTAATATGAGTTAGATTGATAATAATAAGAGTAATAAGTATAGTATTTGTCGTTCTATCGATCATATAAGCATAATATGGCTGATAATATGAGTTAGATTGATAATAATAAGAGTAATAAGTATAGTAATTGTCGTTCTATCGATCATTTAAGCATAATATGGCTAATAATATGAGTTAGGTTGATAATAACAAGAGTAATAAGTATAGTAAATGTCGTGCTATCGATCATATCTGCATAATATGGTTAATAATATGAGTTAGATTGATAATAGTGAGTGTAATAAGTATAGTAATTGTCGTTCTGTCGATCATATTAGCATAATATGGTTAATAAAATGAGTTAGATTGATAATAATAAGAGAAATAAGTATAGTATTTGTCGTTCTATCGATCATATAAGCATAATATGGCTAATAATACGAGTTAGATTGATAATAATAAGAGTAATGAGTATAGTAATTGTAGTTCTATCGATCATTTAAGCATAATATGGCTAATAATATGAGTTAGATTGATAATAATAAGAGTAATGAGTATAGTGATTGTAGTTCTATCGATCATATCTGCATAATATGGTTAATAATATGAGTTAGATTGATAATAATAAGAGTAATAAGTATAGTAATTGTCGTTATATCGATCATATAACCATAATATGGCTAAGAGCATGAGTTAGATTGATAATAATAAGAGTAATGAGTATAGTAATTGTCGTTCTATCGATCATATCTGCATAATATGGTTAATAATATGAGTTAGATTGATAATAGTGAGTGTAATAAATATAGTAATTGTCGTTCTATCGCTCATATAAGCACAATATGGCTAATAATATGAGTTAGATTGATAATAATAAGAGTAATAAGTATAGTAATTGTCGTTCTATCGATCATATAAGCATAATATGGCTAATAATATGAGTTAGATTGATAACAATAAGTGTAATAAGTATAGTAATTGTCGTTCTATCGATCATAATTGCAGAATATGGTTAATAATATGAATTAGATTGATAATAATAAGAGAAATGAGTATAGTAATTGTCGTACTATCGATCAGATAAGCATAACATGGCTAATAATATGAGTCAGATTGATAATAATAAGTGTAATAAGTATAGTAATTGTCGTTCTATCGATCATACCTGCGTAATATGGTTAATAATATGAGTTAGATTGATAACAATAAGAGTAATGAGTATAGTAATTGTCGTACTATCGATCATATAAGCATAATATGGCTTATAATGTGAGTTAGATTGATAATAGTGAGTGCAATAAATATAGTAATTGTCGTTCTATCGCTCATATAAGCACAATATGGCTAATAATATGAGTTAGATTGATAATAATAAGAGTAGTAAGTATAGTAATTGTCGTTCCATCGATCATTTAAGCATAATATGGCTAATAATATGAGTCAGATTGATAATAATAACAGTAAGAAGTATAGTAATTGTCGTTCTATCGATAATATAAGCATAATATGGCTAATAATATGAGTTAGATTGATAATACTAAGAGCAGTGAGTATAGTAATTCTCGTTCTATCGATCATATAAGCATAATATGGCTAATAATATGAGTTAGATTGATAATAATAAGAGTAATAAGTATAGTAAATGTCGTGCTATCGATCATATCTGCATAATATGGTTAATAATATGAGTTAGATTGATGATAGTGAGTGTAATAAGTATAGCAATTGTCGTTCTATCGATCATATTAGCATAATATGGTTAATAATATGAGTTAGATTGATAATAATAAGAGTAATAAGTATAGTATTTGTCGTTCTATCGATCATATAAGCATAATATGGCTAATAATACGAGTTAGATTGATAATAATAAGAGTAATAAGTGTAGTAATTGTCGTTCTATCGATCATTTAAGCATAATATGGTTAATAATATGAGTTAGATTGATAATAATAACAGCAATAAGTATAGTAATTGTCGTTCTATCGATAATATAAGCATAATATGGCTAATAATATGAGTTAGATTGATAATAATAAGAGTAATGAGTATAGTAATTGTAGTTCTATCGATCATTTAAGCATAATATGGCTAATAATACGAGTTAGATTGATAATAATAAGAGTAATGAGCATAGTGATTGTAGTTCTATTCGATCATATCTGCATAATATGGATAATAATATGAGTTAGATTGATAATAATAAGACTAATAAGTATAGTATTTGTCGTTCTATCGATCATATAAGCATAATATGGCTGATAATATGAGTTAGATTGATAATAATAAGAGTAATAAGTATAGTAATTGTCGTTCTATCGATCATTTAAGCATAATATGGCTAATAATATGAGTCAGATTGATAATAATAACAGTAATAAGTATAGTAATTGTCGTTCTATAGATAATATAAGCATAATATGCCTAATAATATGAGTTAGATTGATAATACTAAGAGTAATGAGTATAGTAATTGTCGTTCTATCGATCATATCTGCATAATATGGTTAATAATATGAGTTAGATTGATAATAGTGAGTGTAATAAATATAGTAATTGTCGTTCTATCGCTCATATAAGCACAATATGGTTAATAATATGAGTTCGATTGATAATAATAAGAGTAATAAGTATAGTAATTGTCGTTCTATCGATCATATATGCATAATATGGTTAATAATATGAGTTAGATTGATAGTAGTGAGTGTAATAAGTATAGTGAATGTCGTTCTATCGATCATATCAGCATAATATGGGTAATAATATGAGTTAGATTGATAATAGTGAGTGTAATAAATATAGTAATTGTCGTTCTATCGCTCATATAAGCACAATATGGATAATAATATGAGTTAGATTGATAATAATAAGAGTAATAAGTATAAGTATAGTAATTGTCGTTCTATCGATCATATCAGCATAATATGGCTAATAATATGAGTTAGATTGATAATAATAAGTGTAATAAGTATAGTAATTGTCGTTCTATCGATCATAATTGCATAATATGGTTAATAAGATGAATTAGATTGATAACAATAAGAGTAATGAGTATAGTAATTGTCGTACTATCGATCAGATAAGCATAATATGGCTTATAATGTGAGTTAGATTGATAATAGTGAGTGCAATAAATATAGTAATTGTCGCTCTATCGCTCATATAAGCACAATATGGCTAATAATATGAGTTAGATTGATAATAATAAGAGTAATAAGTATAGTAATTGTCGTTCCATCGATCATTTAAGCATAATATGGCTAATAATATGAGTCAGATTGATAATAATAACAGTAATAAGTATAGTAATTGTCGTTCTATCGATAATATAAGCATAATATGGCTAATAATATGAGTTAGATTGATAATACTAAGAGTAGTGAGTATAGTAATTCTCGTTCTGTCGATCATATAAGCATAATATGGCTAATAATATGAGTTAGATTGATAATAATAAGAGTAATAAGTATAGTAAATGTCGTGCTATCGATCACATCTGCATAATATGGTTAATATTATGAGTTAGATTGATAATAGTGAGTGTAATAAGTATAGTAATTGTCGTTCTATCGATCATATTAGCATAATATGGTTAATAATATGAGTTAGATTGATAATAATAAGAGTAATAAGTATAGTATTTGTCGTTCTATCGATCATATAAGCATAATATGGCTAATAATACGAGTTAGATTGATAATAATAAGAGTAATAAGTGTAGTAATTGTCGTTCTATCGATTATTTAAGCATAATATGGCTAATAATATGAGTTAGATTGATAATAATAACAGTAATAAGTATTGTAATTGTCGTTCTGTCGATAATATAAGCATAATATGGCTAATAATATGAGTTAGATTGATAATAATAAGAGTAATGAGTATAGTAATTGTAGTTCTATCGATGATTTAAGCATAATATGGCTAATAATAGGAGTTAGATTGATAATAATAAGAGTAATGAGCATAGTGATTGTAGTTCTATCGATCATATCTGCATAATATGGTTAATAATATGAGTTAGATTGATAATAATAAGAGTAATAAGTATAGTATTTGTCGTTCTATCGATCATATAAGCATAATATGGCTGATAATATGAGTTAGAATAATAATAAGAGTAATAAGTATAGTAATTGTCGTTCTATCGATCATTTAAGCATAATATGGCTAGTAATATGAGTCAGATTGATAATAATAACAGTAATAAGTATAGTAATTGTCGTTCTATAGATAATATAAGCATAATATGCCTAATAATATGAGTTAGATTGATAATACTAAGAGTAATGAGTATAGTAATTGTCGTTCTATCGATCATATCTGCATAATATGGTTAATAATATGAGTTAGATTGATAATAGTGAGTGTAATAAATATAGTAATTGTCGTTCTATCGCTCATATAAGCACAATATGGTTAATAATATGAGTTCGATTGATAATAATAAGAGTAATAAGTATAGTAATTGTCGTTCTATCGATCATATATGCATAATATGGTTAATAATATGAGTTAGATTGATAGTAGTGAGTGTAATAAGTATAGTGAATGTCGTTCTATCGATCATATCAGCATAATATGGGTAATAATATGAGTAGGATTGATAATAATAAGAGTAATGAGTATAGTAATTGTAGTTCTATCGATCATTTAAGCATAATATGGCTAATAATATGAGTTAGATTGATAAAAATAAGAGTAATGAGTATAGTGATTGTAGTTCTATCGATCATATCTGCATAATATGGTTAATAATATGAGTTAGATTGATAATACTAAGAGTAGTGAGTATAGTAATTCTCGTTCTATCGATCATATCTGCATAATATGGTTAATAATATGAGTTAGATTGATAATATTATGAGTAATAAGTACAGTAATTGTCGTTCTATCGATCATATAAGCATAATATGGCTAATAATATGAGTTAGATTTATAATAATAAGAGTAATAAGTATAGTAATTGTCGTTCTATCGATCATATAAGCACAATATGGCTAATAATATGAGTTAGATTGATAATAATAAGAGTAATAAGTATAGTAATTGTCGTTCTATCGATCATATCTGCATAATATGGTTAATAATATGAGTTAGATTGATAATATTATGAGTAATAAGTATAGTAATTGTCGTTATATCGATCATATAACCATAATATGGCTAATAGCATGAGTTAGATTGATAATAATAAGAGTAATGAGTATAGTAATTGTCGTTCTATCGATCATATCTGCATAATATGGTTAATAATATGAGTTAGATTGATAATAGTGAGTGTAATAAATATAGTAATTGTCGTTCTATCGCTCATATAAGCACAATATGGCTAATAATATGAGTTAGATTGATAATAATAAGAGTAATAAGTATAGTAATTGTCGTTATATCGATCATATAACCATAATATGGTTAATAGCATGAGTTAGATTGATAATAATAAGAGTAATGAGTATAGTAATTGTCGTTCTATCGATCATATCTGCATAATATGGTTAATAATATGAGTTAGATTGATAATAGTGAGTGTAATAAATATAGTAATTGTCGTTCTATCGCTCTTATATGCACAATATGGTTAATAATATGTGTTAGATTGATAATAATAAGAGTAATAAGTATAGTAGTTGTCGTTCTATCGATCATATATGCATAATATGGTTAATAACATGAGTTAGATTGATAATAGTAAATGTAATAAGTATAGTGAATGTCGTTCTATCGATCATATCAGCATAATATGGGTAATAATATGAGTTGGATTGATAATAATAAGAGTAATGAGTATAGTAATTGTAGTTCTATCGATCATATAAGCATAATATGGCTAATAATATGAGTAAGATTCATAATAATAAGAGTAATAAGTATAGTAATTGTCGTTCTATCGATCATTTAAGCATTATATGGGGAATAATATGAGTTGGGTTGATAAAAATAAGAATAATAAGTATAGTAATTGTCGTTCTATCGATCATATAAGCATAATATGGCTAATAATATGAGTTAGATTGATAATACTAAGAGGAGTGAGTATAGTAATTGTCGTTCTATCGATCATATAAGCATAATATGGCTAATAATATGAGTTAGATTGATAATAATAAGAGTAATGAGTATAGTAATTGTAGTTCTATCGATCATATCTGCATAATATGGTTAATAATATGAGTTAGATTGATAATAGTGAGTGTAATAAGTATAGTGAATGTCGTTCTATCGATCATATCAGCATAATATGGGTAATAATATGAGTTGGATTGATAATAATAAGAGTAATGAGTATAGTAATTGTAGTTCTATCGATCATATAAGCATAATGTGGCTAATAATATGAGTCAGATTCATAATAATAAGAGTAATAAGTATAGTAATTGTTGTTCTATCGATCATATAAGCATAATGTGGCTAATAATATGAGTTAGATTTACAATAATAAGAGTAATAAGTATAGTAATTGTCGTTCTATCGATCATATAAGCACAATATGGCTAATAATATAAGTTAGATTGATAATAATAAGAGTCATAAGTATAGTAATTGTCGTTCTATCGATCATATCTGCATAATATGGTGAATAATATGAGTTAGATTGATAATAGTGAGTGTAATAAATATAGTAATTGTCGTTCTATCGCTCATATAAGCACAATATGGCTAATAATATGAGTTAGATTGATAATAATAAGAGTAATAAGAATAGTAATTGTCGTTCTATCGATCATATAAGCATAATATGGCTAATAATATGAGTTAGATTGATAATAATAAGTGTAATAAGTATAGTAATTGTCGTTCTATCGATCATAATTGCATAATATGGTTAATAATATGAATTAGATTGATAATAATAAGAGAAATGAGTATAGTAATTGTCGTACTATCGATCATATAAGCATAATATGGCTAATAATATGAGTTAGATTGATAATAGTGAGTGTAATAAATATAGTAATTGTCGTTCTATCGCTCATATAAGCACAATATGTTTAATAATATGAGTTAGATTGATAATAATAAGAGTATTAAGTATAGTAATTGTCGTTCTATCGATCATATATGCATAATATGGTTAATAATATGAGTTAGATTGATAATAGTGAGTGTAATAAGTATAGTGAATGTCGTTCTATCGATCATATCAGCATAATATGGCTAATAATATGAGTTAGATTCATAATAATAAGAGTAATAAGTATAGTAATTGTCGTTCTATCGATCATATCTGCATAATATGGTTAATAATATGAGTTAGATTGATAATAGTGAGTGTAATAAGTATAGTGAATGTCGTTCTATCGATCATATCAGCATAATATGGGTAATAATATGAGTTGGATTGATAATAATAAGAGTAATGAGTATAGTAATTGTAGTTCTATCGATCATATAAGCATAATGTGGCTAATAATATGAGTCAGATTCATAATAATAAGAGTAATAAGTATAGTAATTGTTGTTCTATCGATCATATAAGCATAATGTGGCTAATAATATGAGTTAGATTTACAATAATAAGAGTAATAAGTATAGTAATTGTCGTTCTATCGATCATATAAGCACAATATGGCTAATAATATAAGTTAGATTGATAATAATAAGAGTCATAAGTATAGTAATTGTCGTTCTATCGATCATATCTGCATAATATGGTGAATAATATGAGTTAGATTGATAATAGTGAGTGTAATAAATATAGTAATTGTCGTTCTATCGCTCATATAAGCACAATATGGCTAATAATATGAGTTAGATTGATAATAATAAGAGTAATAAGAATAGTAATTGTCGTTCTATCGATCATATAAGCATAATATGGCTAATAATATGAGTTAGATTGATAATAATAAGTGTAATAAGTATAGTAATTGTCGTTCTATCGATCATAATTGCATAATATGGTTAATAATATGAATTAGATTGATAATAATAAGAGAAATGAGTATAGTAATTGTCGTACTATCGATCATATAAGCATAATATGGCTAATAATATGAGTTAGATTGATAATAGTGAGTGTAATAAATATAGTAATTGTCGTTCTATCGCTCATATAAGCACAATATGTTTAATAATATGAGTTAGATTGATAATAATAAGAGTAATAAGTATAGTAATTGTCGTTCTATCGATCATATATGCATAATATGGTTAATAATATGAGTTAGATTGATAATAGTGAGTGTAATAAGTATAGTGAATGTCGTTCTATCGATCATATCAGCATAATATGGCTAATAATATGAGTTAGATTCATAATAATAAGAGTAATAGGTACAGTAATTGTCGTTCTATCGATCATATAAGCATAATATGGCTAATAATATGAGTTAGATTTATAATAATAAGAGTAATAAGTATAGTAATTGTCCTTCTATCGATCATATAAGCACAATATGGCTAATAATATGAGTTAGATTGATAATAATAAGAGTAATAAGTATAGTAATTGTCGTTCTATCGATCATATCTGCATAATATGGTATATAATATGAGTTAGATTGATAATATTATGAGTAATAAGTATAGTAATTGTCGTTATATCGATCATATAACCATAATATGGCTAATAGCATGAGTTAGATTGATAATAATAAGAGTAATGAGTATAGTAATTGTCGTTCTATCGATCATATCTGCATAATATGGTTAATAATATGAGTTAGATTGATAATAGTGAGTGTAATAAATATAGTAATTGTCGTTCTATCGCTCATATAAGCACAATATGGCTAATAATATGAGTTAGATTGATAATAATAAGAGTAATAAGTATAGTAATTGTGGTTCTATCGATCATATAAGCATAATATGGCTAATAATATGAGTTAGATTGATAATAATAAGTGTATTAAGTATAGTAATTGTCGTTCTATCGATCATAATTGCATAATATGGTTAATAATATGAATTAGATTGATAATAATAAGAGAAATGAGTATAGTAATTGTCGTACTATCGATCAGATAAGCATAACATGGCTAATAATATGAGTCAGATTGATAATAATAAGTGTAATAAGTATAGTAATTGTCGTTCTATCGATCATACCTGCATAATATGGTTAATAATATGAGTTAGATTGATAATAATAACAGTAATAAGTATAGTAATTGTCGTTCTATCGATAATATAAGCATAATATGGCTAATAATATGAGTTAGATTGATAATAGTGTGTGTAATAAATATAGTAATTGTCGTTCTATCGCTCATATAAGCACAATATGGCTAATAATATGAGTCAGATTCATAATAATAAGAGTTATAAGTATAGTAGTTGTCGTTCTATCGATCATTTAAGCATAATATGGCGAATAATATGTGTTGGGTTGATAAAAATAAGAATAATAAGTATAGTAATTGTCGTTCTATCGATCATATCAGCATAATATGGTTAATAATATGAGTTAGAATGATAATAATAAGAGTAATAAGTATAGTAATTGTCGTTCTATCGATCATATCTGCATAATATGGTTAATAATATGAGTTAGATTGATAATAATAAGAGTAATAAGTATAGTAATTGTCGTTATATCGATCATATAACCATAATATGGCTAATAGCATGAGTTAGATTGATAATAATAAGAGTAATGAGTACAGTAATTGTCGTTCTATCGATCATATCTGCATAATATGGTTAATAATATGAGTTAGATTGATAATAGTGAATGTAATAAATATAGTAATTGTCGTTCTATCGCTCATATAAGCACAATATGGTTAATAATATGAGTTAGATTGATAATAGTGAGTGTAATAAGTATAGTGAATGTCGTTCTATCGATCATATCAGCATAATATGGGTAATAATATGAGTAGGATTGATAATAATAAGAGTAATGAGTATAGTAATTGTAGTTCTATCGATCATTTAAGCATAATATGGCTAATAATATGAGTTAGATTGTTAAAAATAAGAGTAATGAGTATAGTGATTGTAGTTCTATCGATCATATCTGCATAATATGGTTAATAATATGAGTTAGATTGATAATAATAAGAGTAATAAGTATAGTATTTGTCGTTCTATCGATCATATAAGCATAATATGGCTAATAATATGAGTTAGATTGATAATAATAAGAGTAATAAGTATAGTAATTGTCGTTCTATCGATCATTTAAGTATAATATGGCTAATAATATGGGTCAGATTGATAATAATAACAGTAATAAGTATAGTAATTGTCGTTCTATCGACAATATAAGCATAATATGGCTAATATTATGAGTTAGATTGATAATACTAAGAGAAGTGAGTATAGTAATTCTCGTTCTATCGATCATATAAGCATAATATGGCTAATAATATGAGTTAGATTGATAATAGTGAATGTAATATATATAGTAACTGTCGTTCTATCGATCATATAAGCATAATATGGCTAATAATATGAGTTAGAGTGATAATACTAAGAGTAGTGAGTATAGTAATTCTCGTTCTATCGATCATATAAGCATAATATGGCTAATAATATGAGTTAGATTGATAATAATAAGAGTAATGAGTATAGTAATTGTAGTTCTATCGATCATATCTGCATAATATGGTTAATAATATGAGTTAGAATGATAATAATAAGAGTAATAAGTATAGTAATTGTCGTTCTATCGATCATATCTGCATAATATGGTTAATAATATGAGTTAGATTGATAATAGTGAGTGTAATAAGTATAGTGAATTTCGTTCTATCGATCATATCAGCATAATATGGGTAATAATATGAGTTGGATTGATAATAATAAGAGTAATGAGTATAGTAATTGTAGGTCTATCGATCATATAAGCATAATATGGCTAATAATATGAGTTAGATTGATAATACTAAGAGTAGTGAGTATAGTAATTCTCGTTCTATCGATCATATAAGCATAATATGGCTAATAATATGAGTTAGATTGATAATAATAAGAGTAATAAGTATAGTAATTGTCGTTCTATCGATCATATAAGCATAATATGGCTAATAATATGAGTTAGATTGATAATAATAAGTGTATTAAGTATAGTAATTGTCGTTCTATCGATCATAATTGCATAATATGGTTAATAATATGAATTAGATTGATAATAATAAGAGAAATGAGTATAGTAATTGTCGTACTATCGATCAGATAAGCATAACATGGCTAATAATATGAGTCAGATTGATAATAATTAGTGTAATAAGTATAGTAATTGTCGTTCTATCGATCATACCTGCATAATATGGTTAATAATATGAGTTAGATTGATAATAGTGAGTGCAATAAATATAGTAATTGTCGTTCTATCGCTCATATAAGCACAATATGGCTAATAATATGAGTTAGATTGATAATAATAAGAGTAATAAGTATAGTAATTGTCGTTCTATCGATCATTTAAGCATAATATGGCTAATAATATGAGTCAGATTGATAATAATAACAGTAATAAGTATAGTAATTGTCGTTCTATCGATAATATAAGCATAATATGGCTAATAATATGAGTTAGATTGATAATAGTGAGTGTAATAAATATAGTAATTGTCGTTCTATCGCTCATATAAGCACAATATGGCTAATAATATGAGTTAGATTGATAATAATAAGAGTAATAAGTATAGTAATTGTCGTTCTATCGATCATATAAGCATAATATGGCTAATAATATGAGTTAGATTGATAATAATAAGAGTAATAAGTATAGTAATTGTCGTTCTATCGATCATTTAAGCATAATATGGCTAATAATATGAGTCAGATTGATAATAATAACAGTAATAAGTATAGTAATTGTCGTTCTATCGCTCATATAAGCACAATATGGTTAATAATATGAGTTAGATTGATAATAACAAGAGTAATAAGTATAGTAATTGTCGTTCTATCGATCATATATGCATAATATGGTTAATAATATGAGTTAGATTGATAATAGTGAGTGTAATAAGTATAGTGAATGTCGTTCTATCGATCATATCAGCATAATATGGGTAATAATATGAGTAGGATTGATAATAATAAGAGTAATGAGTATAGTAATTGTAGTTCTATCGATCATTTAAGCATAATATGGCTAATAATATGAGTTAGATTGATAAAAATAAGAGTAATGAGTATAGTGATTGTAGTTCTATCGATCATATCTGCATAATATGGTTAATAATATGAGTTAGATTGATAATAATAAGAGTAATAAGTATAGTATTTGTCGTTCTATCGATCATATAAGCATAATATGGCTAATAATATGAGTTAGATTGATAATAATATGAGTAATAAGTATAGTAATTGTCGTTCTATCGATCATTTAAGCATAATATGGCTAATAATACGAGTCAGATTGATAATAATAACAGTAATAAGTATAGTAGTTGTCGTTCTATCGACAATATAAGCATAATATGGCTAATAATATGAGTTAGATTGATAATACTAAGAGTAGTGAGTATCGTAATTCTCGTTCTATCGATCATATAAGCATAATATGGCTAATAATATGAGTTAGATTGATAATAGTGAATGTAATAAATATAGTAACTGTCGTTCTATCGATCATATAAGCATAATATGGCTAATAATATGAGTTAGAGTGATAATATTAAGAGTAGTGAGTATAGTAATTCTCATTCTATCGATCATATAAGCATAATATGGCTAATAATATGAGTTAGATTGATAATACTAAGAGTAGTGAGTATAGTAATTCTCGTTCTATCGATCATATAAGCATAATATGGCTAATAATATGAGTTAGATTGATAATAATGAGAGTAATAAGTATAGTAACTGTCGTTCTATCGATCATATAAGCATAATATGGCTAATAATATGAGTTAGAGTGATAATACTAAGAGTAGTGAGTATAGTAATTCTCATTCTATCGATCATATAAGCATAATATGGCTAATAATATGAGTTAGATTGATAATAATAAGGGTAATAAGTATAGTAATTGTCGTTCTCTCGATCATATAAGCATAATATGGCTAATAATATGAGTTAGATTGATAATACTAAGAGGGGTGCGTATAGTAATTGTCGTTCTATCGATCATATAAGCATAATATGGCTAATAATATGAGTTAGATTGATAATAATAAGAGTAATGAGTATAGTAATTGTAGTTCTATCGATCATATCTGCATAATATGGTTAATAATATGAGTTAGATTGATAGTAGTGAGTGTAATAAGTATAGTGAATGTCGTTCTATCGATCATATAAGCATAATATGGCTTATAATGTGAGTTAGATTGATAATAGTGAGTGCAATAAATATAGTAATTGTCGTTCTATCGCTCATATAAGCACAATATGGATAATAATATGAGTTAGATTGATAATAATAAGAGTGATAAGTATAGTAATTGTCGTTCTATCGATCATATAAGCATAATATGGCTAATAATATGAGTTAGATTGATAATAATAAGTGTAATAAGTATAGTAATTGTCGTTCTATCGATCATAATTGCATAATATGGTTAATAAGATGAATTAGATTGATAATAATAAGAGAAATGAGTATAGTAATTGTCGTACTATCGATCAGATAAGCATAACATGGCTAATAATATGAGTCAGATTGATAATAATAAGAGTAATAAGTATAGTAATTGTCGTTCCATCGATCATTTAAGCATAATATGGCTAATAATATGAGTCAGATTGATAATAATAACAGTAATGAGTATAGTAATTGTAGTTCTATCGATCATATCTGCATAATATGGTTAATAATATGAGTTAGAATGATAATAATAAGAGTAATAAGTATAGTAATTGTCGTTCTATCGATCATATCTGCATAATATGGTTAATAATATGAGTTAGATTGATAATAGTGAGTGTAATAAGTATAGTGAATGTCGTTCTATCGATCATATCAGCATAATATGGGTAATAATATGAGTTGGATTGATAATAATAAGAGTAATGAGTATAGTAATTGTCGTTCTATCGATCATTTAAGCATAATATGGCTAATAATATGGGTCAGATTGATAATAATAACAGTAATAAGTATAGTAATTCTCGTTCTATCGACAATATAAGCATAATATGGCTAATAATATGAGTTAGATTGATAATACTAAGAGAAGTGAGTATAGTAATTCTCGTTCTATCGATCATATAAGCATAATATGGCTAATAATATGAGTTAGATTGATAATAGTGAATGTAATAAATATAGTAACTGTCGTTCTATCGATCATATAAGCATAATATGGCTAATAATATGAGTTAGAGTGATAATACTAAGAGTAGTGAGTATAGTAATTCTCGTTCTATCGATCATATAAGCATAATATGGCTAATAATATGAGTTAGATTGATAATAATAAGAGTAATGAGTATAGTAATTGTAGTTCTATCGATCATATCTGCATAATATGGTTAATAATATGAGTTAGATTGATAGTAGTGAGTGTAATAAGTATAGTGAATGTCGTTCTATCGATCATATCAGCATAATATGGGTAATAATATGAGTTAGATTGATAATAGTGAGTGTAATAAATATAGTAGTTGTCGTTCTATCGCTCATATAAGCACAATATGGATAATAATATGAGTTAGATTGATAATAATAAGAGTGATAAGTATAGTAATTGTCGTTCTATCGATCATATAAGCATAATATGGCTAATAATATGAGTTAGATTGATAATAATAAGTGTAATAAGTATAGTAATTGTCGTTCTATCGATCATAATTGCATAATATGGTTAATAAGATGAATTAGATTGATAATAATAAGAGAAATGAGTATAGTAATTGTCGTACTATCGATCAGATAAGCATAACATGGCTAATAATATGAGTCAGATTGATAATAATAAGAGTAATAAGTATAGTAATTGTCGTTCCATCGATCATTTAAGCATAATATGGCTAATAATATGAGTCAGATTGATAATAATAACAGTAATGAGTATAGTAATTGTAGTTCTATCGATCATATCTGCATAATATGGTTAATAATATGAGTTAGAATGATAATAATAAGAGTAATAAGTATAGTAATTGTCGTTCTATCGATCATATCTGCATAATATGGTTAATAATATGAGTTAGATTGATAATAGTGAGTGTAATAAGTATAGTGAATGTCGTTCTATCGATCATATCAGCATAATATGGGTAATAATATGAGTTGGATTGATAATAATAAGAGTAATGAGTATAGTAATTGACGTTCTATCGATCATTTAAGCATAATATGGCTAATAATATGGGTCAGATTGATAATAATAACAGTAATAAGTATAGTAATTCTCGTTCTATCGACAATATAAGCATAATATGGCTAATAATATGAGTTAGATTGATAATACTAAGAGAAGTGAGTATAGTAATTCTCGTTCTATCGATCATATAACCATAATATGGCTAATAATATGAGTTAGATTGATAATAGTGAATGTAATAAATATAGTAACTGTCGTTCTATCGATCATATAAGCATAATATGGCTAATAATATGAGTTAGAGTGATAATACTAAGAGTAGTGAGTATAGTAATTCTCGTTCTATCGATCATATAAGCATAATATGGCTAATAATATGAGTTAGATTGATAATAATAAGAGTAATGAGTATAGTAATTGTAGTTCTATCGATCATATCTGCATAATATGGTTAATAATATGAGTTAGAATGATAATAATAAGAGTAATAAGTATAGTAATTGTCGTTCTATCGATCATATATGCATAATATGGTTAATAATATGAGTTAGATTGATAATAGTAAATGTAATAAGTATAGTGAATGTAGTTCTATCGATCATATCAGCATAATATGGTTAATAGCATGAGTTAGATTGATAATAATAAGAGTAATGAGTATAGTAATTGTCGTTCTATCGATCATATCTGCATAATATGGTTAATAATATGAGTTAAATTGATAATAGTGAGTGTAATAAATATAGTAATTGTCGTTCTATCGCTCTTATAAGCACAATATGGTTAATAATATGAGTTAGATTGATAATAATTAGAGTAATAAGTATAGTAGTTGTCGTTCTATCGATCATATATGCATAATATGGTTAATAATATGAGTTAGATTGATAATAGTAAATGTAATAAGTATAGTGAATGTAGTTCTTTCGATCATATCAGCATAATATGGGTAATAATATGAGTTGGATTGATAATAATAAGAGGAATGAGTATAGTAATTGAAGTTCTATCGATCATATAAGCATAATATGGCTAATAATATGAGTAAGATTCATAATAATAAGAGTAACAAGTATAGTAATTGTCGTTCTATCGATCATTTAAGCATTATATGGGGAATAATATGAGTTGGGTTGATAAAAATAAGAATAATAAGTATAGTAATTGTCGTTCTATCGATCATATAAGCATAATATGGCTAATAATATGAGTTAGGTTGATAATAACAAGAGTAATAAGTATAGTAAATGTCGTGCTATCGATCATATCTGCATAATATGGTTAATAATATGAGTTAGATTGATAATAGTGAGTGTAATAAGTATAGTAATTGTCGTTCTGTCTATCATATTAGCATAATATGGTTAATAAAATGAGTTAGATTGATAATAATAAGAGTAATAAGTATAGTATTTGTCGTTCTATCGATCATATTAGCATAATATGGCTAATAATACGAGTTAGATTGATAATAATAAGAGTAATGAGTAGAGTAATTGTAGTTCTATCGATCATTTAAGCATAATATGGCTAATAATATGAGTTAGATTGATAATAATAAGAGTAATGAGTATAGTGATTGTAGTTCTATCGATCATATCTGCATAATATGGTTAATAATATGAGTTAGATTGATAATAATAAGAGTAATAAGTATAGTAATTGTCGTTATATCGATCATATTACCATAATATGGCTAAGAGCATGAGTTAGATTGATAATAATAAGAGTAATGAGTATAGTAATTGTCGTTCTATCGATCATATCGGCATAATATGGTTAATAATATGAGTTAGACTGATAATAGTGAGTGTAATAAATATAGTAATTGTCGTTCTATCGCTCATATAAGCACAATATGACTAATAATATGAGTTAGATTAATAATAATAAGAGTAATAAGTATAGTAATTGTCGTTCTATCGATCATATAAGCATAATATGGCTAATAATATGACTTAGATTGATAATAATAAGTGTAATAAGTATAGTAATTGTCGTTCTATCGATCATAATTGCATAATATGGTTAATAATATGAATTAGATTGATAATAATAAGAGCAATGAGTATAGTAATTGTCGTACTATCGATCATATAAGCATAATATGGCTAATAATATGAGTTAGATTGGTAATAATAAGTGTAATGAGTATAGTAATTGTCGTTCTATCGATCATATCTGCATAATATGGTTAATAATATGAGTTAGATTGATAACAATAAGAGTAATGAGTATAGTAATTGTCGTACTATCGATCATATAAGCATAATATGGCTTATCATGTGAGTTAGATTGATAATAGTGAGTGCAATAAATATAGTAATTGTCGTTCTATCGCTCATATAAGCATAATATGGTTAATAATATGAGTTAGAATGATAATAATAAGAGTAATAAGTATAGTAATTGTCGTTCTATCGATCATATCTGCATAATATGGTTAATAATATGAGTTAGATTTATAATAGTGAGTGTAATAAGTATAGTGAATGTCGTTCTATCGATCATATCAGCATAATGTGGGTAATAATATGAGTTGGATTGATAATAATAAGAGTAATGAGTATAGTAACTGTAGTTCTATCGATCATATAAGCATAATATGGCTAATAATATGAGTAAGATTCATAATAATAAGAGTAATAAGTATAGTAATTGTCGTTCTATCGATCATTTAAGCATAATATGGCGAATAATATGAGTTGGGTTGATAAAAATAAGAATAATAAGTATAGTATTGTCGTTCTATCGATCATATAAGCATAATATGGCTAATAATATGAGTTAGGTTGATAATAACAAGAGTAATAAGTATAGTAAATGTCGTGCTATCGATCATATCTGCATAATATGGTTAATAATATGAGTTAGATTGATAATAGTGAGTGTAATAAGTATAGTAATTGTCGTTCTGTCGATCATATTAGCATAATATGGTTAATAAAATGAGTTAGATTGATAATAATAAGAGTAATAAGTATAGTATTTGTCGTTCTATCGATCATATAAGCACAATATGGCTAAAAATATAAGTTAGATTGATAATAATAAGAGTCATAAGTATAGTAATTGTCGTTCTATCGATCATATCTGCATAATATGGTTAATAATATGAGTTAGATTGATAATAATAAGAGTAATAAGTATAGTAATTGTCGTTATATCGATCATATAACCATAATATGGCTAATAGCATGTGTTAGATTGATAATAATAAGAGTAATGAGTATAGTAATTGTCGTTCTATCGATCATATCGGCATAATATGGTTAATAATATGAGTTAGATTGATAATAGTGAGTGTAATAAATATAGTAATTGTCGTTCTATCGCTCATATAAGCACAATATGGCTAATAATATGAGTTAGATTGATAATAATAAGAGTAATAAGTATAGTAATTGTCGTTCTATCGATCATATAAGCATAATATGGCTAATAATATGACTTAGATTGATAATAATAAGTGTAATAAGTATAGTAATTGTCGTTCTATCGATCATAATTGCATAATATGGTTAATAATATGAATTAGATTGATAATAATAAGAGCAATGAGTATAGTAATTGTCGTACTATCGATCATATAAGCATAATATGGCTTATCATGTGAGTTAGATTGATAATAGTGAGTGCAATAAATATAGTAATTGTCGTTCTATCGCTCATATAAGCACAATATGGCTAATAATATGAGTTAGATTGATAATAATAAGAGTAATAAGTATAGTAATTGTCGTTCTATAGATCATATAAGCATAATAGGGCTAATAATATGAGTTAGATTGATAATAATAAGTGTAATAAGTATAGTAATTGTCGTTCTATCGATCATATCTGCATAATATGGTTAATAATATGAGTTAGATTTATAATAGTGAGTGTAATAAGTATAGTGAATGTCGTTCTATCGATCATATCAGCATAATATGGGTAATAATATGAGTTAGATTGATAATAGTGAGTGTAATAAGTATAGTAATTGTCGTTCTGTCTATCATATTAGCATAATATGGTTAATAAAATGAGTTAGATTGATAATAATAAGAGTAATAAGTATAGTATTTGTCGTTCTATCGATCATATTAGCATAATATGGCTAATAATACGAGTTAGATTGATAATAATAAGAGTAATGAGTATAGTAATTGTAGTTCTATCGATCATTTGAGCATAATATGGCTAATAATATGAGTTAGATTGATAATAATAAGAGTAATGAGTATAGTGATTGTAGTTCTATCGATCATATCTGCATAATATGGTTAATAATATGAGTTAGATTCATAATAATAAGAGTAATAAGTATAGTAATTGTCGTTCTATCGATCATTTAAGCATAATATTGCGAATAATATGAGTTGGGTTGATAAAAATAAGAATAATAAGTATAGTAATTGTCGTTCTATCGATCATATAAGCATAATATGGCTAATAATATGAGTTAGGTTGATAATAACAAGAGTAATAAGTATAGTAAATGTCGTGCTATCGATCATATCTGCATAATATGGTTAATAATATGAGTTAGATTGATAATAGTGAGTGTAATAAGTATAGTAATTGTCGTTCTGTCGATCATATTAGCATAATATGGTTAATAAAATGAGTTAGATTGTTAATAATAAGAGTATTAAGTATAGTATTTGTCGTTCTATCGATCATATAAGCACAATGTGGCTAATAATATAAGTTAGATTGATAATAATAAGAGTCATAAGTATAGTAATTGTCGTTCTATCGATCATATCTGCATAATATGGTTAATAATATGAGTTAGATTGATAATAGTGAGTGTAATAAATATAGTAATTGTCGTTCTATCGCTCATATAAGCACAATATGGCTAATAATATGAGTTAGATTGATAATAATAAGAGTAATAAGTATAGTAATTGTCGTTCTATCGATCATATAAGCATGATATGGCTAATAATATGAGTTAGATTGATAATAATAAGTGTAATAAGCATAGTAATTGTCGTTCTATCGATCATAATTGCATAATATGGTTAATAATATGAATTAGATTGATAATAATAAGAGAAATGAGTATAGTAATTGTCGTACTATCGATCATATAAGCATAATATGGCTAATAATATGAGTTAGATTGATAATAGTGAGTGTAATAAATATAGTAATTGTCGTTCTATCGCTCATATAAGCACAATATGGTTAATAATATGAGTTAGATTGATAATAATAAGAGTAATAAGTATAGTAATTGTCGTTCTATCGATCATATATGCATAATATGGTTAATAATATGAGTTAGATTGATAATAGTGAGTGTAATAAGTATAGTGAATGTCGTTCTATCGATCATATCAGCATAATATGGCTAATAATATGAGTTAGATTCATAATAATAAGAGTAATAAGTATAGTAATTGTCGTTCTATCGATCATATCTGCATAATATGGTTAATAATATGAGTTAGATTGACAACAATAAGAGAAATGAGTATAGTAGTTGTCGTACTATCGATCATATAAGCATAATATGGCTTATAATGTGAGTTAGATTGATAATAGTGAGTGCAATAAATATAGTAATTGTCGTTCTATCGCTCATGTAAGCACAATATGGCTAATAATATGAGTTAGATTGATAATAATAAGAGTAATAAGTATAGTAATTGTCGTTCTATCGATCATATAAGCATAATAGGGCTAATAATATGAGTTAGATTGATAATAATAAGAGTAATAAGTATAGTAATTGTCGTTCTATCGATCATATCTGCATAATATGGTTAATAATATGAGTTAGATTGATAATATTATGAGTAGTAAGTATAGTAATTGTCGTTATATCGATCATATAACCATAATATGGCTAATAGCATGAGTTAGATTGATAATAATAAGAGTAATGAGTATAGTAATTGTCGTTCTATCTATCATATCTGCATAATATGGGTAATAATATGAGTTAGATTCATAATAATAAGAGTAATAAGTACAGTAGTTGTCGTTCTATCGATCATATAAGCATAATATGGCTAAAAATATGAGTTAGATTTATAATAATAAGAGTAATAAGTATAGTAATTGTCGTTCTATCGATCATATAAGCACAATATGGCTAATAATATGAGTTAGATTGATAATAATAAGAGTAATAAGGATAGTAATTGTCGTTCTATCGATCATATCTGCAGAATATGGTTAATAATATGAGTTAGATTGATAAGATTATGAGTAATAAGTATAGTAATTGTCGTTATATCGATCATATAACCATAATATGGCTAATAGCATGAGTTAGATTGATAATAATAAGAGTAATGAGTATAGTAATTGTCGTTCTATCGATCATATCTGCATAATATGGTTAATAATATGAGTTAGATTGATAATAGTGAGTGTAATAAATATAGTAATTGTCGTTCTATCGCTCATATAAGCACAATATGGCTAATAATATGAGTTAGATTGATAATAATAAGAGTAATAAGTATAGTAATTGTCGTTATATCGATCATATAACCATAATATGGTTAATAGCATGAGTTAGATTGATAATAATAAGAGTAATGAGTATAGTAATTGTCGTTCTATCGATCATTTCTGCATAATATGGTTAATAATATGAGTTAAATTGATAATAGTGAGTGTAATAAATATAGTAATTGTCGTTCTATCGCTCTTACAAGCAGAATATGCTTAATAATATGAGTTAGATTGATAATAATAAGAGTAATAAGTATAGTAGTTGTCGTTCTATCGATCATATATGCATAATATGGTTAATAATATGAGTTAGATTGATAATAGTAAATGTAATAAGTATAGTGAATGTCGTTCTATCGATCATATCAGCATAATATGGGTAATAATATGAGTTGGATTGATAATAATAAGAGTAATGAGTATAGTAATTGAAGTTCTATCGATCATATAAGCATAATATGGCTAATAATATGAGTAAGATTCATAATAATAAGAGTAATAAGTATAGTAATTGTCGTTCTATCGATCATTTAAGCATTATATGGGGAATAATATGAGTTGGGTTGATAAAAATAAGAATAATAAGTATAGTAATTGTCGTTCTATCGATCATATAAGCATAATATGGCTAATAATATGAGTTAGGTTGATAATAACATGAGCAATAAGTATAGTAAATGTCGTGCTATCGATCATATCTGCATAATATGGTTAATAATATGAGTTAGATTGATAATAGTGAGTGTAATAAGTATAGTAATTGTCGTTCTGTCTATCATATTAGCATAATATGGTTAATAAAATGAGTTAGATTGATAATAATAAGAGTAATAAGTATAGTATTTGTCGTTCTATCGATCATATTAGCATAATATGGCTAATAATACGAGTTAGATTGATAATAATAAGAGTAATGAGTATAGTAATTGTAGTTCTATCGATCATTTAAGCATAATATGGCTAATAATATGAGTTAGATTGATAATAATAAGGGTAATGAGTATAGTGATTGTAGTTCTATCGATCATATCTGCATAATATGGTTAATAATATGAGTTAGATTGATAATAATAAGAGTAATAAGTATAGTAATTGTCGTTATATCGATCATATAACCATAATATGGCTGAGAGCATGAGTTAGATTGATAATAATAAGAGTAATGAGTATAGTAATTGTCGTTCTATCGATCATATCTGCATAATATGGTTAATAATATGAGTTAGATTGATAATAATAAGAGAAATGAGCATAGTAATTGTCGTACTATCGATCAGATAAGCATAACATGGCTAATAATATGAGTCAGATTGATAATAATAAGTGTAATAAGTATAGTAATTGTCGTTCTATCGATCATATCTGCATAATATGGTTAATAATATGAGTTAGATTGATAACAATAAGAGTAATGAGTATAGTAATTGTCGTACTATCGATCATATAAGCATAATATGGCTTATAATATGAGTTAGATTGATAATAATAAGAGTAATAAGTATAGTAATTGTCGTTCTATCGATCATATCTGCATAATATGGTTAATAATATGAGTTAGATTTATAATAGTGAGTGTAATAAGTATAGTGAATGTCGTTCTATCGATCATATCAGCATAATATGGGTAATAATATGAGTTAGATTGATAATAGTGAGTGTAATAAGTATAGTAATTGTCGTTCTGTCTATCATATTAGCATAATATGGTTAATAAAATGAGTTAGATTGATAATAATAAGAGTAATAAGTATAGTATTTGTCGTTCTATCGATCATATTAGCATAATATGGCTAATAATACGAGTTAGATTGATAATAATAAGAGTAATGAGTATAGTAATTGTAGTTCTATCGATCATTTAAGCATAATATGGCTAATAATATGAGTTAGATTGATAATAATAAGAGTAATGAGTATAGTGATTGTAGTTCTATCGATCATATCTGCATAATATGGTTAATAATATGAGTTAGATTCATAATAATAAGAGTAATAAGTATAGTAATTGTCGTTCTATCGATCATTTAAGCATAATATGGCGAATAATATGAGTTGGGTTGATAAAAATAAGAATAATAAGTATAGTAATTGTCGTTCTATCGATCATATAAGCATAATATGGCTAATAATATGAGTTAGGTTGATAATAACAAGAGTAATAAGTATAGTAAATGTCGTGCTATCGATCATATCTGCATAATATGGTTAATAATATGAGTTAGATTGATAATAGTGAGTGTAATAAGTATAGTAATTGTCGTTCTGTCGATCATATTAGCATTATATGGTTAATAAAATGAGTTAGATTGTTAATAATAAGAGTATTAAGTATAGTATTTGTCGTTCTATCGATCATATAAGCACAATATGGCTAATAATATAAGTTAGATTGATAATAATAAGAGTCATAAGTATAGTAATTGTCGTTCTATCGATCATATCTGCATAATATGGTTAATAATATGAGTTAGATTGATAATAGTGAGTGTAATAAATATAGTAATTGTCGTTCTATCGCTCATATAAGCACAATATGGCTAATAATATGAGTTAGATTGATAATAATAAGAGTAATAAGTATAGTAATTGTCGTTCTATCGATCATATAAGCATGATATGGCTAATAATATGAGTTAGATTGATAATAGTGAGTGTAATAAGTATAGTGAATGTCGTTCTATCGATCATATCAGCATAATATGGCTAATAATATGAGTTAGATTCATAATAATAAGAGTAATAAGTATAGTAATTGTCGTTCTATCGATCATATCTGCATAATATGGCTAATAATATGAGTAAGATTCATAATAATAAGAGTAATAAGTATAGTAATTGTCGTTCTATCGATCATTTAAGCATTATATGGGGAATAATATGAGTTGGGTTGATAAAAATAAGAATAATAAGTATAGTAATTGTCGTTCTATCGATCATATAAGCATAATATGGCTAATAATATGAGTTAGGTTGATAATAACAAGAGTAATAAGTATAGTAAATGTCGTGCTATCGATCATATCTGCATAATATGGTTAATAATATGAGTTAGATTGATAATAGTGAGTGTAATAAGTATAGTAATTGTCGTTCTGTCTATCATATTAGCATAATATGGTTAATAAAATGAGTTAGATTGATAATAATAAGAGTAATAAGTATAGTATTTGTCGTTCTATCGATCATATTAGCATAATATGGCTAATAATACGAGTTAGATAGATAATAATAAGAGTAATGAGTATAGTAATTGTAGTTCTATCGATCATTTAAGCATAATATGGCTAATAAGATGAGTTAGATTGATAATAATAAGAGTAATGAGTATAGTGATTGTAGTTCTATCGATCATATCTGCATAATATGGTTAATAATATGAGTTAGATTGATAATAATAAGAGTAATAAGTATAGTAATTGTCGTTATATCGATCATATAACCATAATATGGCTAAGAGCATGAGTTAGATTGATAATAATAAGAGTAATGAGTATAGTAATTGTCGTTCTATCGATCATATCTGCATAATATGGTTAATAATATGAGTTAGATTGATAATAATAAGAGAAATGAGCATAGTAATTGTCGTACTATCGATCAGATAAGCATAACATGGCTAATAATATGAGTCAGATTGATAATAATAAGTGTAACAAGTATAGTAATTGTCGTTCTATCGATCATATCTGCATAATATGGTTAATAATATGAGTTAGATTGATAACAATAAGAGTAATGAGTATAGTAATTGTCGTACTATCGATCATATAAGCATAATATGGCTTATAATGTGAGTTAGATTGATAATAGTGAGTGCAATAAATATAGTAATTGTCGTTCTATCGCTCATATAAGCACAATATGGCTAATAATATGAGTTAGATTGATAATAATAAGTGTAATAAGCATAGTAATTGTCGTTCTATCGATCATAATTGCATAATATGGTTAATAATATGAATTAGATTGATAATAATAAGAGAAATGAGTATAGTAATTGTCGTACTATCGATCATATAAGCATAATATGGCTAATAATATGAGTTAGATTGATAATAGTGAGTGTAATAAATATAGTAATTGTCGTTCTATCGCTCATATAAGCACAATATGGTTAATAATATGAGTTAGATTGATAATAATAAGAGTAATAAGTATAGTAATTGTCGTTATATCGATCATATAACCATAATATGGTTAATAGCATGAGTTAGATTGATAATAATAAGAGTAATGAGTATAGTAATTGTCGTTCTATCGATCATATCTGCATAATATGGTTAATAATATGAGTTAGATTGATAATAATAAGAGAAATGAGCATAGTAATTGTCGTACTATCGATCAGATAAGCATAACATGGCTAATAATATGAGTCAGATTGATAATAATAAGTGTAATAAGTATAGTGAATGTCGTTCTATCGATCATATCAGCATAATATGGCTAATAATATGAGTTAGATTCATAATAATAAGAGTAATAAGTATAGTAATTGTCGTTCTATCGATCATATCTGCATAATATGGTTAATAATATGAGTTAGATTGACAACAATAAGAGAAATGAGTATAGTAGTTGTCGTACTATCGATCATATAAGCATAATATGGCTTATAATGTGAGTTAGATTGATAATAGTGAGTGCAATAAATATAGTAATTGTCGTTCTATCGCTCATATAAGCACAATATGGCTAATAATATGAGTTAGATTGATAATAATAAGAGTAATAAGTATAGTAATTGTCGTTCTATCTATCATATCTGCATAATATGGGTAATAATATGAGTTAGATTCATAATAATAAGAGTAATAAGTACAGTAATTGTCGTTCTATCGATCATATAAGCATAATATGGCTAAAAATATGAGTTAGATTTATAATAATAAGAGTAATAAGTATAGTAATTGTCGTTCTATCGATCATATAAGCACAATATGGCTAATAATATGAGTTAGATTGATAATAATAAGAGTAATAAGGATAGTAATTGTCGTTCTATCGATCATATCTGCAGAATATGGTTAATAATATGAGTTAGATTGATAATATTATGAGTAATAAGTATAGTAATTGTCGTTATATCGATCATATAACCATAATATGGCTAATAGCATGAGTTAGATTGATAATAATAAGAGTAATGAGTATAGTAATTGTCGTTCTATCGATCATATCTGCATAATATGGTTAATAATATGAGTTAGATTGATAATAGTGAGTGTAATAAATATAGTAATTGTCGTTCTATCGCTCATATAAGCACAATATGGCTAATAATATGAGTTAGATTGATAATAATAAGAGTAATAAGTATAGTAATTGTCGTTATATCGATCATATAACCATAATATGGTTAATAGCATGAGTTAGATTGATAATAATAAGAGTAATGAGTATAGTAATTGTCGTTCTATCGATCATATCTGCATAATATGGTTAATAATATGAGTTAGATTGATAATAATAAGAGAAATGAGCATAGTAATTGTCGTACTATCGATCAGATAAGCATAACATGGCTAATAATATGAGTCAGATTGATAATAATAAGTGTAATAAGTATAGTAATTGTCGTTCTATCGATCATACCTGCATAATATGGTTAATAATATGAGTTAGATTGATAACAATAAGAGTAATGAGTATAGTAATTGTCGTACTATCGATCATATAAGCATAATATGGCTTATAATGTGAGTTAGATTGATAATAGTGAGTGCAATAAATATAGTAATTGTCGTTCTATCGCTCATATAAGCACAATATGGCTAATAATATGAGTTAGATTGATAATAATAAGAGTAATAAGTATAGTAATTGTCGTTCTATCGATCATATAAGCATAATAGGGCTAATAATATGAGTTAGATTGATAATAATAAGAGTAATAAGTATAGTAATTGTCGTTCTATCGATCATATCTGCATAATATGGTTAATAATACGAGTTAGATTGATAATATTATGAGTAATAAGTATAGTAATTGTCGTTATATCGATCATATAACCATAATATGGCTAATAGCATGAGTTAGATTGATAATAATAAGAGTAATGAGTATAGTAATTGTCGTTCTATCTATCATATCTGCATAATATGGGTAATAATATGAGTTAGATTCATAATAATAAGAGTAATAAGTACAGTAATTGTCGTTCTATCGATCATATAAGCATAATATGGCTAATAATATGAGTTAGATTTATAATAATAAGAGTAATAAGTATAGTAATTGTCGTTCTATCGATCATATAAGCACAATATGGCTAATAATATGAGTTAGATTGATAATAATAAGAGTAATAAGTATAGTAATTGTCGTTCTATCGATCATATCTGCATAATATGGTTAATAATATGAGTTAGATTGATAATATTATGAGTAATAAGTATAGTAATTGTCGTTATATCGATCATATAACCATAATATGGCTAATAGCATGAGTTAGATTGATAATAATAAGAGTAATGAGTATAGTAATTGTCGTTCTATCGATCATATCTGCATAATATGGTTAATAATATGAGTTAGATTGATAATCGTGAGTGTAATAAATATAGTAATTGTCGTTCTATCGCTCATATAAGCACAATATGGCTAATAATATGAGTTAGATTGATAATAATAACAGTAATAAGTATAGTAATTGTCGTTATATCGATCATATAACCATAATGTGGTTAATAGCATGAAGTTAGATTGATAATAATAAGAGTAATGAGTATAGTAAATGTCGTGCTATCGATCATATCTGCATAATATGGTTAATAATATGAGTTAGATTGATAATAGTGAGTGTAATAAGTATAGTAATTGTCGTTCTGTCGATCATATTAGCATAATGGTTAATAAAATGAGTTAGATTGATAATAATAAGAGTAATAAGTATAGTATTTGTCGTTTCTATCGATCATATAAGCATAATATGGCTTAATAATATGAGTTAGATTGATAATAATAAGAGTAATGAGTATAGTAATTGTAGTTCTATCGATCATTTAAGCATAATATGGCTAATAATATGAGTTAGATTGATAATAATAAGAGTAATGAGTATAGTGATTGTAGTTCTATCGATCATATCTGCATAATATGGTTAATAATATGAGTTAGATTGATAATAATAAGTGTAATAAGTATAGTAATTGTCGTTCTATCGATCATAATTGCATAATATGGTTATTAATATGAATTAGATTGATAATAATAAGAGAAATGAGTATAGTAATTGTCGTACTATCGATCAGATAAGCATAACATGGCTAATAATATGAGTCAGATTGATAATAGTAAGTGTAATAAGTATAGTAATTGTCGTTCTATCGATCATACCTGCATTAATATGGTTAATAATATGAGTTAGATTGATAACAATAAGAGTAATGAGTATAGTAATTGTCGTACTATCGATCATATAAGCATAATATGGCTTATAATGTGAGTTAGATTGATAATAGTGAGTGCAATAAATATAGTAATTGTCGTTCTATCGCTCATATAAGCACAAAATATGGCTAATAATATGAGTTAGATTGATAATAATAAGAGTAGTAAGTATAGTAATTGTCGTTCCATCGATCATTTAAGCATAATATGGCTAATAATATGAGTCAGATTGATAATAATAACAGTAATAAGTATAGTAATTGTCGTTCTATCGATAATATAAGCATAATATGGCTAATAATATGAGTTAGATTGATAATACTAAGAGTAGTGAGTATAGTAATTCTCTTTCTGTCGGTCATATAAGCATAATATGGCTAATAATATGAGTTACATTGATAATAATAAGAGTAATAAGTATAGTAAATGTCGTGCTATCGATCATATATGCATAATATGGTTAATAATATGAGTTAGATTGATAATAGTGAGTGTAATAAGTATAGTAATTGTCGTTCTATCGATCATATTAGCATAATATGGTTAATAATATGAGTTAGATTGATAATAATAAGAGTAATAAGTATAGTATTTGTCGTTCTATCGATCATATAAGCATAATATGGCTAATAATACGAGTTAGATTGATAATAATAAGAGTAATAAGTGTAGTAATTGTCGTTCTATCGATCATTTAAGCATAATATGGCTAATAATATGAGTTAGATTGATAATAATAGCAGTAATATGTATAGTAATTGTCGTTCTATCGATAATATAAGATAATATGGCTAATAATATGAGTTAGATTGATAATAATAAGAGTAATGAGTATAGTAATTGTAGTTCTATCGATCATTTAAGCATAATATGGCTAATAATACGAGTTAGATTGATAATAATAAGAGAAATGAGCATAGTGATTGTAGTTCTATCGATCATATCTGCATAATATGGATAATAATATGAGTTAGATTGATAATAATAAGACTAATAAGTATAGTATTTGTCGTTCTATCGATCATATAAGCATAATATGGCTGATAATATGAGTTAGATTGATAATAATAAGAGTAATAAGTATAGTAATTGTCGTTCTATCGATCATTTAAGCATAATATGGCTAATAATATGAGTCAGATTGATAATAATAACAGTAATAAGTATAGTAATTGTCGTTCTATAGATAATATAAGCATAATATGCCTAATAATATGAGTTAGATTGATAATACTATGAGTAATGAGTATAGTAATTGTGCGTTCTATCGATCATATCTGCATAATATGGTTAATAATATGAGTTAGATTGATAATAGTGAGTGTAATAAATATAGTAATTGTCGTTCTATCGCTCATATAAGCACAATATGGTTAATAATATGAGTTCGATTGATAATAATAAGAGTAATAAGTATAGTAATTGTCGTTCTATCGATCATATATGCATAATATGGTTAATAATATGAGTTAGATTGATAGTAGTGAGTGTAATAAGTATAGTGAATGTCGTTCTATCGATCATATCAGCATAATATGGGTAATAATATGAGTTAGATTGATAATAGTGAGTGTAATAAATATAGTAATTGTCGTTCTATCGCCCATATAAGCACAATATGGCTAATAATATGAGTTAGATTGATAATAATAAGAGTAATAAGTATAGTAATTGTCGTTCTATCGATCATATAAGCATAATATGGCTAATAATATGAGTCAGATTGATAATAATAAGTGTAATAAGTATAGTAATTGTCGTTCTATCGATCATAATTGCATAATATGGTTAATAAGATGAATTAGATTGATAATAATAAGAGTAATAAGTATAGTAATTGTCGTTATATCGATCATATAACCATAATATGGCTAATAGCATGAGTTAGATTGATAATAATAAGAGTAATGAGTATAGTAATTGTCGTTCTATCGATCGTATCTGCATAATATGGTTAATAATATGAGTTAGATTGATAATAGTGAGTGCAATAAATATAGTAATTGTCGTTCTATCGCTCATATAAGCACAATATGGCTAATAATATGAGTTAGATTGATAATAATAAGAGTAATAAGTATAGTAATTGTCGTTCTATCGATCATATAAGCATAATAGGGCTAATATATGAGTTAGATTGATAATAATAAGAGTAATAAGTATAGTAATTGTCGTTCTATCGATCATATCTGCATAATATGGTTAATAATATGAGTTAGATTGATAATATTATGAGTAATAAGTATAGTAATTGTCGTTATATCGATCATACAACCATAATATGGATAATAGCATGAGTTAGATTGATAATAATAAGAGTAATGAGTATAGTAATTGTCGTTCTATCTATCATATCTGCATAATATGGGTAATAATATGAGTTAGATTCATAATAATAAGAGTAATAAGTACAGTAATTGTCGTTCTATCGATCATATAAGCATAATATGGCTAATAATATGAGTTAGATTTATAATAATAAGAGTAATAAGTATAGTAATTGTCGTTCTATCGATCATATAAGCACAATATGGCTAATAATATGAGTTAGATTGATAATAATAAGAGTAATAAGTATAGTAATTGTCGTTCTATCGATCATATCTGCATAATATGGTTAATAATATGAGTTAGATTGATAATATTATGAGTAATAAGTATAGTAATTGTCGTTATATCGATCATATAACCATAATATGGCTAATAGCATGAGTTAGATTGATAATAATAAGAGTAATGAGTATAGTAATTGTCGTTCTATCGATCATATCTGCATAATATGGTTAATAATATGAGTTAGATTGATAATCGTGAGTGTAATAAATATAGTAATTGTCGTTCTATCGCTCATATAAGCACAATATGGCTAATAATATGGGTTAGATTGATAATAATAACAGTAATAAGTATAGTAATTGTCGTTATATCGATCATATAACCATAATGTGGTTAATAGCATGAGTTAGATTGATAATAATAAGAGTAATGAGTATAGTAATTGTCGTTCTATCGATCATATCTGCATAATATGGTTAATAATATGAGTTAGATTGATAATCGTGAGTGTAATAAATATAGTAATTGTCGTTCTATCGCTCATATAAGCACAATACGGCTAATAATATGAGT